>NW_004191754.1:0-1565 GCF_000330505.1 Entamoeba invadens IP1
TTCTATCAAAATTGCTGATTGCGAGGGGACCTAAAGTCCGCCACCGCCACCCACCTCCTATAGTGTGTAGTTTACTTTTATAGTAGTAGAGGAATTCTTTTGGTAGAAACCTTAGTGATATCATTTCATGAGTGACATTTTACATTCTTAATTTGATAATAATTTTAATAAATATAATAAATCTTATTACTTAATATTATTTTAGTTGAATAATTATATTTAAACCATACCACATAAATTTGGAATAATACATTTTGTGTTGAATATTTCATTAATAATATATATTTATACTATGAAGTGTATGGTTTTTGTAAATAAACACTATTACCATACTTTATATGAAATATTTACACAATAATATATTCATATTACATAGGGAGTGATTTTTGTAAATAATATTTTATGACCACACTTTGAACTATTCAATTACTTCCACTCTAGTTGTGTGATTTTTGTAAATATACTACTTAAATAATTAGTAATTGTAATAGAACATTACAGTTAATATAAATATATAAATTTAAACATTTTTATTTGAAAAAAAAGAGGAAGTAAAAGTAGATAAAAAGAATATTTTGTACAGCCAAATATTTCTGAATGTTCTATAAATAGAAATGTTTAATAATTAAATAATCCATAGAAATAGTAAAATAATTGACTATTATATATTAATTAAAACAAAATTAAACGTGTTAATAAAAAAGATATTTATTAAAAAATCTTTAATAATAATTTGGTATTTTATTAATTAAAAACATTATTAATTATTAAATAATAAACAATTTTTATATTTTATTTGTAAATTTTAAATAAATTAAGTAATATTAAGTAATATTATAATTAATATAAAATCAATTAATTATTATTGTTTCAATAGATGTAGTAGTTTGACAAGTGTTACAATACCATCAAGTGTGATATCAATTGGTTATTGTTTTGAAAAAAATATTATAATTCAAATTTTTTATTTGTTATTAAAAATAAAAAATAAATGAAAAAGTCAATTATTTCTCGAAATTGATTTATTCAATTTATTCAATTTCGTTAAAACTCAAAGTATAGGTGGAGGCTCCTAAAGCCGGCCCCCCTCCCCCACCCACCTCCTGGGAACAGAGATTACTTAAATGTAAGATTGTGTAAAATGGTGAGTATATACCACGTCATCATAAAAATAATAATAAGTTAATATAATAGAATTAAGTGATATAAAGTCAAAAAATATAAGATATTAATTAATAAATAAAGTATATGTAATTGTAGAAATTTATTCAATTTTTTTAAGTAAGAAAATTAAATACCTTCATTTTGTACAGCCATGACAAGGACCCCTTAATGTTCTATAAATAGAATTGTTTAATGAATTTATCAAATATAATAAATAATAGAAATATAAAATAATTAAATAATTAAATAATTTGAAAGAAATATTTCATTAATAATTTTAATAAATAGAGTTATTTGTTGATAATGTTTATTACATATAATTAATTTATATTGAATAATAATTTTAAAAATAATAAATTATAATATATTAATCATAATATTATTAAATCAATTTTATATGA
>NW_004191753.1:0-1097 GCF_000330505.1 Entamoeba invadens IP1
CAGGAAGCCACACTATTTAGTGTACTGTAAGAGACAATTTGGATCCATGGAACCAAATGGACGATGACAAATTACGAAAAGTACTTTTAATGGTCGAATCAACAAATCAACTTGATGATGTTGTGACAGAAGGTGGTGACAACTTCTCTTTGGGTCAAAGACAGTTAATTTGTTTAGCTCGAGCATTATTGAAAAATTCTAAGATCTTAATTATGGACGAAGCAACTGCTAATATAGATATTCAAACAGATAGAAATATTCAAATGATGGTCAGAAGGAACTTTAAAGACATTACTGTGATCACTGTAGCACATAGATTACAGACTATTATGGACTCAAATAAAGTGATGGTCTTTGATAAAGGAAAATTAAAAGAAATGGACACTCCACTTAATTTAATTAAAGAGAAAGACACACTCTTTCATGGACTTGTACAACAATCTGGTTGTGTGGAAGAGTTACGTAGACTTGCTCATACCAAGAAAATTATCATGTCCTCTTCAACGTCCTCTCTATCTTCTTCAAGTTCATCTAAATCTGACAAAGACAATTCTGTATCTTTAAGTCCAAAGATAAAGGTCAATTTACTTGCTAATGATTCTACTAGAGCTTCACCTATTCAATTCCAACACACTTCTGAACGAAACAACTCTGGTGCTCAATTGTTATCAAGGCCGAATGTTGAGAAGTTTACTGATTCCTCTTCATCAATGGAATGAAGATTATTTGTTATTTAATTCATTTATATTTACTATTATTTTATATAATACACTCGTTATTTTGAAGTTCATAAATTTATTGTTATATACTACTTATTAGTACTTTTTATTATATTATATTATATTATATTATATTATATTATATTATATTATATTATATTATATTATATTATATTATATTATATTATATTATATTATATTATTATTACAAAAGATTAGTTCTAAAATAAACACAGTAATTCTATTTACTATCTAAAAACAATTAAATAAACTATTCAATGAGAATTAAAGGATGTAACAACACCCACCTCTTTCAGATTCCGTCACTTGACTGGGATGATTACTTTGAATCGTCTTTGTCTGTGTTGCAGCCTCTTC
>NW_004191752.1:0-1732 GCF_000330505.1 Entamoeba invadens IP1
AAGTGATATAATATACTTATTTAATCAATTTAGTATTAAACTTCTAAGATATTTAAAAATTAAAAACATAATTAGTAATTAGCAAAACAATTAAAATGATCAAAATATAAATATTATGCGGATAAACGTCAGTGTGAACAAATCAAAATACACTATATCTGTTTTGAATAATAAAAAAGTTTGATCAGTCAATAATTGGCAGCTCGTGGTTGTGACTTCAATTAAATTAAGCCATTGTAGTCACATTTGAAAAACATAATAATTATTAAACATTTGATAAAAACAAAATTTTAAAGAGCATGTAATTATTGTTTGGAAAAATACCTCAAAAAAGAAGTACATAAAAAGTTAAAGTAAATGATTGAACAAAAATAATTAAATTACATTAATAATGCAAGACTAATGACAAAAAGTAATTTATAATATTTTTAATTTTTATCATTTTTTTCACAAAATCGTAACTGAAAAAAATGACGCTTTTATGAAACAAGTTTATTCATTTTTCTTCTTACAATTATTTAGTCCCTGACTTTTTTAGTAAATTAAAAGTATTAACAAAAAAAGGTGGACGCACAATGAAGTCCAATAGATTAAAATTTTTAGTTCCTTTATTTTTTTAGTTCAATACCATCAAACCCAAACAACCAAAAAAATCAATTGAGAATCAACATATTTTCCTTATTAATTTCAGGCACATTTTCCTTCATCGACACGCTCTCATCATCGCTTTTTAAATTCTTTTTATCTCCATTTTCAGCGTTATTTTCTTTACTTTCGCTTCCTTCGGACATATTGACGTACTCGTAATTATCTTTTTTACACTTTTTGCACTTCCTCCCGCACGCGCAGCTTGGGCACCAGCAGTTAAAGCTGATTGGGAACTTTCTTTTCCCCACAATCATATATTTCGGGGGGTTCAGTAACTCATAAATGAACTTAAGAATGAACGGCAGAGCATTTACCAGTGTGATTACTCCGACCTTCCACCAAAACGCAAATGAGAAGATGAATGCTGGCTCGAACGTCTGTCGTAAAATTAAGACGGACGCAAAGTACATTCCAACGGAGGACGTCTCCGAAGCAAAGATGATCCAATTCCACCTTCTAATAGTAAATCCGATATTTAACAATTCTATTAAGATCAACACGGTGAATGAAATCGAGACGATTCGCACAAAATTAGTTTCAAAGAGTACCATTGAAAGTATCATAATCACAGACCCTTGTAATATCGACACAAACATCCACGCAAAAAACGTCGTGAAATTGAGATTTCTCCCTTTTTGCATCTCGACATATAACACAGGGAACTTCATCACATCTTTTAAACTAATTCGCTCGTCTAAGACTAACGAAAAGACCGGCGCCATAGTATAAAAAGTAGAGTACCCAACTAACAAGATGCCAGTAAATAAAGTGATTGGCGTGAAGTAAAACACCATAGAAAAGACAGCCTGCATGATAGAGATGATCATTCCTCTGTGCATAATGAAGAGGGCAAGATCTGATGTTCGTATATAACTGTTCCTCCCATGCCACAAAAGTAATTTTAACATGTCAGAAAACTTCTGAATGGAAAAATCAGCTGCCATGGAAGCTTGTTTGCCCTCTTTCCCTTCTATCCCTAAACCAACATCAGCTTCTTGAATCATAGAAACATCATTCCCACCATCTCCTATCGCACATGTGGTTAATCCAGGTTCTTCACTAAACGGACTATATCGGAAAGCTT
>NW_004191752.1:1832-3468 GCF_000330505.1 Entamoeba invadens IP1
ATAAAATATATAATTATAAAAGTTATTTATTAATAATAATAATTAATGTTATAATATATAGTAATAAAATATATTATAATAATAGAGTTTACAATAAGTATCTAATTCTAATAATTGACGTATAGTTTAATAAAATAATAATGTAATCTATATCTATAGTATTATAATATATTATAAATAATACTACTACTACTAGAATTAAAATAATAGAGTAAATTATAGTATAATACTATTATTAATTGATATTAAAAAAATATAGTAATAATAATAAAAGATAAAAAATATAAAAAACAAACGGTTTCGACCTACACATTAGTTTTGTCTCATTTATTTATAATAAACTACAAGAATCTATCCACTCTAATTCATTTTATTATAAAAATACTATACAACGACAAACTTTATCACCCGTTAACATCCAGACTCTGACATTTGCTTGCTTCAACATTTCAAGTGTTCGTTGGACGTTATCTTGTAACTCATCTTCTACGCCAGTGATACACAAGGCCTTCAAACCTGATTCTATTGACTCTTGAATTTTGAATACTTCGAGATCTCTGTTACTCATTAAAGCACTTGCTGCGTCATATTTCTGTGCAAATTGAGATATTCGTCTTGGGTCAACTTCTTTGCTCCAAAGACAAGTGTTCTGAGCCCTTCACGCGCCAAATTGTTACATTCCTCTTCAAGCCATTCGTTATTAGAAATGATTTTACTCATCACGTTATCCGCCCCTTTCATAAGAAACAGCACTTCCCCATTTTTCGCTCTCAAAATGATTCCCATTCTCTTCGTCGTGGATGAAAAGGGAAAGACGTTCAATATTTCGTACTCCAATTTGCCCGTAGGTGTCCGCAAGACTATCTGTTTAAACGTTCGATGCTCCAATACTACTCCAACATGCTCCGCAAACTTCACTAAAGCTACTTCATCAGGAGAGGACGCTTGATAGTACTTCTCCCCACTCTCATTGAATGACGGCGTCACATTATGACACAGCGCCATCGCTTCTATGCACCGTAACAAGTGCTTTGGATTATTTTTCTTTTGGACAAAAATTTTTTCCTCGATGTTCAAGTTCTTTTCAGTTCCTTTTTTTGCCTCGTTGAGTTCACTGCATTCCTCCATGCAGTTCTCGCACAACTCTTTAACGTCGTCTTTAATATCCTCGAAATTTGCTTCTCTGAGGATTTTAGACTGCATGCAGAGGACTTGGAAGGTCATTTCATTCTTAGTTAAAGTCCCCGTCTTGTCGCTTAAGACGAAATCGACTCTTCCGAGTTCTTCAGGGAGTGTAGAATTTCTGACTTCAGCGCCTTTGATTTCCTTATCTTTATTAATAAAGAAGGCGTAGACCAACTTTGCGATATCCAAATTGACTCTCATTGAGATGGGAATAATTGAAGAGAATAAGATCATAAAGCGCGTGAGTGAAACTAAGACAAAGGGGTTAGTTGGGTGTTGGCAGAAGTCTTTCATTACCATCATCACTGATAAAAATAGTAATGAACAGAAGAGAAACTTCGACAGGCGATTGATCTCCGCCTCAGTCTTCCCACGCTTGACATTCCCACTCTGTTTTCTATTGCGAGCTATGCGAGTGTCTATCCCCGTGTAAATCACTAAAGAGTACATC
>NW_004191752.1:3568-12909 GCF_000330505.1 Entamoeba invadens IP1
ATAATTCTTTTTATTATTAATGTTATGACTTGTTGTATAAGTAAGAGTTACTATAATTATACTATAATTATACTATAATTATACTATTACTATTAGAATTATTATGTTAATATTAAAATAATAGCAAATAATATAGTTTTCTATTGTTTTTAATAACTTTATCTTCTAGTTTAAAATAGAGTAATTATATTAAAAGTTTTAACTCAAATAAATTTTTACATTTTGGTTAATATAAACAATAATTATAGTTTGTTTATTATTATTTTCATTAATATTTAATAGTAAAATATATAGTTTAATAATATTATAAATAAACTATATTTTGTGAGTATTAAAAAATGAGAAGAACAGGACAAACCCCATCGCGGATTCGAATTCGAATGTCATCGTACGCGTCTTTGGCCATTGCGAGTATGACCACAAAGGCCAGAGGCATTGTATAAGTGAACCGATACCCAACTTGAAGAATTGGAATAAATTGGGAGAGTGCGGTGACTAAGAAGTACAAGTTATAAAAGTATTTAAACTGATTGAAAAGACATTTGAAGACGTAATTGGCATATGTGTATCGGTTGTTCTCGACTTTATTGGAACAATACTTCTTACTCTTTGGTGGAAGAGGAATAAGAACAGTACGAGGTTGTTCGGGTTTTGGTTTCAGAAATGGAATTTTCTCTTGGATGTAATGCCACAATTTTGCCATCACCAATTCTGGTTTCGAATTTCAAGTTTTGGTATTTTTTAAAACGTTTTCATATGAAAGACAGAAACTATATTTCATAATTAATAATAACTATTTATTATAATATGTATTTCACGTGTTCTGTTGTTTGTTTTATGCAATTAATATTTTGGATTGGATAATGTCACTTAAAAGAAATTTTGTAAGTTCTTGTCAAATTTGATTATTATTTTTTATTTAAAATGGACATTTTGATAAAAAAAAGTCGAATAAATTCAGTTTTGCAAAGGACTTTTAACACAGAAATTTAGATCTTTTATATTCAAATGTCTGTTTATTAGAATTATCTATTATTATCATTTTAATTATAATAATAATTTAATAATTAATAAATATTAGAACTTTTTTTTATAAAATTTATAAAAAAATCGCATTTTTTTAATAAAATATTAAAATTTTGTTATTAATCAAAATAATTGTAATAAAATAATGATAGACATCTGTACTATAAATATATAACATAAAATTATACATGATAGTACACATTTGTTTTTTATTTAAAATAAATAATTAAGATATAAAAAACGATGTTCAGTAAAAAATCTCAAAAACAATAACTCTGAAGAGCGCGTTTTCTCAAGAACAAACATTTTTAAACTGAAAACTAGAAATAGAGTTTATTATCGGACGGTAATTTAAGTTTGATTGGTTAAAAATGCCAACTTTTGATAGATTTTATTGTTTATACAAAATTAAACACAAAAAACTTATTTTTGTGCAAGAGTGATAACATACGTTTGGAAACACAACATAATATATAATAAATATATTATTAAAATTTTAACACAATTCCAAATATCATTCATCATATTTTTATTGTTATCACATTTTTTAAATTAACACTTATTTAATTAAAAGTGCTTTTTACTTTCACAATGTCATTATTTTAGTATTTTCATATTTTGGTGTCCTGATAATGGAATTGATTAAATATTTTGTGAAATAACCTATAATTATGCTTTTTAATGTTTGCTAAATCATCAAACATTAAAAAACGTTTGATTGAGTGATTTTTATTGAATGTGTATAATAGGGATGAAGTAAAATGGTGAAATAATTTTACTGAAAATTTATGTTTTAGTAAATTATTTGGTGAAATCGTTTCACCAAATAGAACTATTTAAGTTCTAGAATTTTGGTTTTGTTTATAAAGAATAATTTAATAAATATCATTTTAATGTTTTTGGTAAAAACAATTTCTGCATTTTGAAAAAAAAATAAAAATTCAATAATGATTTTTTTTACAATTACCAATGAGCGGCAATATTCATCTTATTGTAAATATTTTTTACTTATCATAAATAAAAAACAATTTACACAAAACATGTTTTAATAAATACTTAAACAATAACAACACTCTATTTAATAAAAAAGGTACAAATCAAAAACATATTATTAGAAAATCTAGGATATATATTAAAAATTAATATAAAATACATTGAGAAATGCTCATAATCAATTTAATTTATTATTATAAGCAACATATATCGAAATATCATTTGTACAACATCTAACCATGTTTTAGATTAATTAACTCTAACATTATTTGTAACCATCTGTTTATTTGGTTTTGAAAAATTCTCTTAAAAATACTTATTATAATTTGAGACTTTATATTTCAAAACAAATGTAATATAATATAATAATTACGAATTTAAATCGTTATATTTTTGATAATTAAAATATTTAACGATGAATATATTATTTCGATTTTATCTTTCAGACATATTTTTAAAATAATAACAACTTTAATTTGAAACTTATTATGTCAAATAACGTTGTATTGCAATATTTATTTAAAAAATGTGACATAAAACGCATTTTTTACTAGACAATATTTCTTTTATTTTATGAAAATAATGTTTATTTGAAATAAGTACAAAAACAAAAATTAAATATCACTTACATACAATCTACGTTTCTTTTCACTACATTAATTGATAATAATAGTCGTTAATTTTAAAATTATATACGGTAGTAAATGATAATCAATGTTTTTAAACAAAAAGCGCCAATCGTTTTAATAATGTGCGTCATATAATAATACAAATTTGTTTGTCAAATTTAAAATAAAAAATTTTGTTATTTATATGTTGTTTTCACTTATATTAACTTATCAGCTTCCGATGAAATAAAAATATTTTCTCATCAAAAATGTTTATATTAATTTAAAAACAACAAAAGTAACATTTGAATTGTTTTTTTTTCAAAAAATAATTTAATGATATTGGTTATTATTGTATTTTTTTGGTCTTTTTTGTTTTTTAATTCATTTTTTAACATCAATTGCAATAATAATTAAATGTTGGCAAAAATCGAAAAACTTTATAATTAAATCAAAATTAATGAAAATGCAAAATGTTATTACTTTTTGGTTTTTAATAAAAATGTTTTTTTTATAATATAGGGATCTTTAAGATCGTAAATTGGTGAAATATTTTACCAATTTTTTCTCTTTTTCGGTAAACAGGTAAAATGGATTTTACTTCGTCCCTTGTGTATAACATTGACACAATTATAACAACCAAATTTGTTTTTGTATCTAAAATGTCAAAATTTTATTGGAATGATATAAAAAAACTCTACTAAAAGTTTATTTTTTATTGTTCTGTTTTACAAGTATTTTTATTTTTATTTTTGGGATTTTAATTAATGTTTTTAAAATAATACAGAATGTTTTAAAATTGAAAGAAATAAAAATTATATTATACTATAATTTGCAAACGAGCCATATTTGTTTACTACTATTTTATGTTATTTTGGTTGTATTAAACTTTACAAACAATTTATTCAATTACATTCAAAGGCGTCTATTTGTCGTAATTATAATTGTCGAAATTGTTTATTTGTCGCACAATTGGCCAATCATTTTGGTGTACGACAATTAAATATTTTGTTTTCGAACCTGTAACTTTTGTTGAATTAAAAACCAAATTTTTTATAAAAAATAAAATTCAATATTTAAAAGAATTTTCTTCAGAATTCACTCATTTACAACAAGTAGATACATTTTCTGCTGGATTCACGACAAATAGACGCATTTGACTGTAGTTGATTTAATTGTTAATATCAAATCGCAAAAATAATATTAATAATTAAATATATTATATTTTAATTAAAATCTTTACAGAAAATGTATTTTTTTAAAAATAAAGGTCGAAGCTGTTAAACAAAATAATTAAATGTTTAATTTCAATTCGACTCAATTTCGAAAATTGTTTTAAAAAGGTTTAATTTGTTGTCAATGACAGAGCTTCTGAAACATTCTAAAGATTAATATGAAATTAAAATGTCCACCAACATTGGAACTGTTATCAAGCCGAATTATTTTTAAAAGAATAGATAAAAAAGAATTTACACGATTATTAATAAAACAATTTTAGTTCTTTGTGTTGATAATATTACTAACCCGTATTTTGAAATAAATTGTAGAAATAATTTGATGAATTAGCATCACTTATTAAAAAGAGTTTTTAACTAAGTTGGATAGTTTAAATTTTAATATTGATATAAATCCAATTTCAGAAGACATAAAAATAATTAAAATTTATTGCAACAGATATTTAATAAAAATAATTATTGTATTTTGAAAATTTTTATGTAATTTTCGAGAGAATACAATATAAGGAAACACGTACAAATTAAGTTTGGTATTAACAAAAAAATTTTAAGAAATCGTTAATAAATATTGATTTTTAAAAACCAAAAAAGTGTTGGAAACAAATTGTTACAAAAATACAAAGAAATGTAAATATTATTAAAATTGATTAACATACAATTACGTAATAATATTTATCAAAGTGATCAGGGTTTAAAAATGTTAAAATAAATACAACAGAGTCTAATAGTAACGTTAGTTTATTCATTGTTTGTTAACGATGATATGTATATATTTTTTAATAAATTTGAGTGTTGAAAAAAATTTATCGAGTTGGTGCATATGTACAATTTAATAATATAAAACATAGAAGATCATTTTGTTAACTTCCATTATAACAAAATGTTAAGGTCATATAATAAGTTAATAATATTATTTTTCATATTTAAAAGATAAACATTGTTTCTCAAAAGTTAACATGTTCAACAATTAAAAAATAAATATTTTTTGGTTAGTCTATTTACATTAAAATAATGTAAATAGGTGTATCCTCAGGATCAAAGCTATCCTTATTAAAAAATATTTTCCTGAGGATACAAAAAACAAATCTATAAGGTTCAGTTCCCCATAAGGCCAACTCTCATTAATTCAAGTTATAATTTACACTCAATATTTCGAGTCAAAGTTCCAATTTTTAAATAATGGTAATAATTTGTGTTAGAATTAAAATAAAACAGTTTGTTTTGATTGTTTAGTATGATTTTTAGAATAAAAAACAACTATATGATGTTGATTATAAATGTTTTTTTCATAAAATAATTTTTTATTTTAAAGTATTTCAAATACCAGTTAATTAATATTTTAAAAAATATTCACAAAAACAACAAATCAATGAAAAAAAAGATACTTCAAAAATGTATTAAAAATTAATACAGTAAAAAAACATTTATTTGTGGGTTTATCATGGAATTGTGATGTAAATTCTTTTCACTATTTTATACATAAAAAATGAAAGATATTAATGATATTAGAGTATTTTAATTATAAAAATACTATAATTTTTATTTAAGTGTACCTAAATTCAAAGTTACAGAGCAAAATAATTATTTGTGGGTTTTGCATTTGATTGGTCCATTGACCCACAAATAGAAGTAACCCACAAATATAAAACCCACAAATAGATGCTATTTACTGTAATTAAAAACAACATTTTTGATATTTTGAATTTATTAAAAGACAAATTAGTACGATTGAAAAAAATAAGATAACAAAAGAAATTTTTGTTATATAACTTAATAGATAAATAATTGACAGCAAATTTTATAATTTGGTATAAACAACACATTGTTGTTTTTTCATTTCCAAATAAATTGTAAAATTCAAAAAATTCAACACAAGCAACATAATAATGAAATTAAAATAAATACTTACAAACATTAAAACACTGTTTAAAATGCTATATGAATAATGTAGTAATAAACATGATAGACATAAAAAAGAATGAATTAACAAATGATTTTTTATTAAATGATACGAGTGATTTGTATTTTATTGTATATAAAGACGACTTTGACATTCTATTCATTTAAGCAATTGAAAAACAAAGACGATAAGTTTTCATTTCAAAAAACCAGGTTGAATATGTATTTAAAAATATATAATAAAAATAAAGATGGTTGATTGTTGAAATGTTTATAAAAAATGTTACAACAATCTCCGTATGTTTCAACAACTTACGGCCACAAGATACTAATGATGTTTTGTTTTTTTGTGGGTATTAATGTGTATATAATTATCAATGAGCCAAAAAACAATAAACAAAAAACAAGAAAGTTAGAGAGAAATTTATAATTATTATCAAGTAAAGAAATTTGGTGTTGTTTATTTGCTATCGATAACATTGTATTATAATGTAGATAAAATATAATATGACACACATTTTGGTGGTTATCACTTCAACAACAAAACTTTTATTTATATCATTAAAAAAATTATTGAAAATAATAATAATCATGAAAAATGCAAAATAATTGTCAAACAACTTTTTATATCATGTGGATGATCAAACTAAATATTTATATATAAAATTCTAAAACAAAAGCAAAAACAATATCATTTAATTATCTTTTCAACTCAATTTATAATTTTATTGTTCTTTAACGAGTACTGTTATACCAAATACTGTTTTTACTTATATTTTGGCTTGTTTTTTTAGTTTTTAAATGTCAGCAATAATAGAAAGTATTATTGTTGTCATAATATAAAGTCAATATAACAATTATATGAAGTTGTTGAAAATATTGTAATTATATCATTTATTCGTGGTGGTAAAAAAGCGCAAATATTGGATTTTTAATTAAAAGGTTAAATAATTTTGGCATTAAAGTTTTAAAGTAAAAATGTAATTTATAAAACTAAAATGCATTATTACAAAAATAATATTATTTTTTGGTTCATTTTTTGGCTTTGATTTTTTGGTTGTTATGGCAGATCTTTTTAATAAAATCTCAGATCTCGAGATTTTGTAGATCGGGATTAGTTGTAAAAATAAAACAATTAAAGCAAAGTATTTTTTGTGTTGAAAAACGGGCAAACAGCAAATATTTTGTCAATGGTTGCGAACCCTATTAGTAAAAGTAATGATAACACTTTTATTATTATTATATACTACTTTAAAATTAATTATATTTTCTTTATTATTTTAAAATAATATTTACTTCATATAAAATTATTACAATTAATATCACTTGTTAAAGTCAGTTATTTTATAGTTTATTGTCTTAATATTCTTATAATTGATGATTAAAAAAAAGATTGCAACTGTTCTTCGATGCGATGAATATCATATCGCTCTTTTTGTTTTTGTCCCCAACAATTTTGTATCAATTCATACAACACAATTGGGATTGTTTCACTTTTATCAGGACGCTTTCCGGATGAAACAAACTCTGCAATTTTCCAAGGAAATTTGAATGTGGTGATAGGATATGCCTCTTCCCAAGAAAAGCATTCAAACATGGTTATTGCAAATGAATACACGTCTGCGCTTTTTGTGTATTTTTCCTGTTTTAACACTTCAGGCGCCATATAAATTGGTGTTCCAATTCCTTTTGTGAAGGTCATATTAGTCATCAATAAATTAACATTTCTAGCACTTCCAAAATCAGTCAACTTTGCATTCACAATTCCATTCAAATCTAACGACAACACGAGGATGTTGTCTGGTTTGATGTCTCTGTGTAGCATCCCATTCTCGTGAAGATATAAAATTCCTTTTGAAGCATCGGACATGAATTTAACACGAAGTTTTATATTAATAATTTCACTCTTTTTATTTTTCATCAAGTCTTGTAAACTGCCATATTGTGCAAATTCGGTGACTAAACATGTCTTGTTTGGTATGAATACAGCGCCATAAAAGTAAACGATATATTCACTTCTAAACTTGTCTAACATTAAAACCTCATTCTCAAATTCTTCCATTTGATGTGAAGAATTGACTAAATTTTTCATCTTTTTGATAGCAACGATATTTCCTCTGAAAATACCTTTAAACACAATTCCAAAAGAACCTTCTCCGAGTTTCTTCTCTTCAACCAACTCGTCTGGATCAAGTCGTGTTGATAGTTTGGTGGTGTATTTAAAATTAACATGGTGTGCACATGATGTACCATCACTCGTAGTAAAGAGATAACTAACAACAAAAGTACTGTCTATTGTCGATGTACACAATGGATTAAGAAATAGACTAAATTCACATGCAAATTTTGGGGGAATTGTTACAATTGAAAGTTCAAAACGGATTGTGTATTTTTCAATATCACTTTTAGAAGTGAACTGAATCTTGACTTTATGGTTTGTTGTGTTTCCAATAGAAAACAAATTTTTAATTTCTTTGTTAACATCAATTTCCTCATAGTCTTGGTCATCATCAGTGATCACAAATTCTTCATTTCTGGTGTGAATTGTCAGACCGTCTGCCATCTCAACAAAAGTCATATTTGTGTGCTTTAATTTGAAGAGTGTGAGTCCACTGGTATCTCTTTTGTTCTTAATGACTTTAACCATTACAAAGAAGACCAACACTGTGACCAACACAAGAATGGCGATGATAACAACTATAAGAAGTATCACCCACCACACTGCCGTTTTCGAACAATATGTGCCATCGTCACTTGGTGAATACCAAAATGTACATGATGAACATTTTGAGTCTTTTGTTTTGGTGCACTTTGTGATGTTGGCATAATTCACACACATGGTGGTTTTGAGTACATATGTATCATCACATGATGTACACTGATTTTGTTCTAAACACTTTGCACACCCTTCAACACACTTCTGACACTCATTTCCATTGACTGTGTAATACCCGTTTTTACATGTTGAACAGCCACTTTCAGTCACTTCAACGGCACACGTGGATATCGAAGAGCGTGGAAGACAATCGCCATTACTCGTTTTGTAGTTTGTTGCATTGCATTTAATACACGAATTCTCTGTCATACACTCACCACATTTGACATCACATTGCGCACAATCTGCTCCCTTCTTGTAATACCCAATTTTGCACTCCAAACAGCCATTCCCATTTGGTACTTTTCGTGCACAAGTGTCATTCAAAGCGTCATTCGATTTGCAGGTGTAGTCACTCAAAAAGTACCCATCTACACATGACAGGCACGTTGTCAAATCCAAACAACTTTCACAACTTGAGTTGCACGTTTCACATTTGTGTGTCATTACATTTAAGAAGGTATTTCCATCACACCTGATACACCCAACCGGAGTTGCTGTTCCACAGTTCACGTCAACTGTTGATGGCTCAACACAACTCACATCGCCATCATATGAGTACTTTGAAGAACATTCGACACACCTGCCATTCAACATACTTCACGCAGTTGTCTATTTGTGGCGCAACTTCCCATTCTCTTCATTGTTATTCCATCTGACACTCGTTTTTGACACAACACTGCCATCTTCTTTCACATATACGTC
>NW_004191752.1:13009-15366 GCF_000330505.1 Entamoeba invadens IP1
ATCTGCACTCTGATGGAACGCCGACTTTTATCTGGCAATTTCCATTGTCTTCAGTGATATTAACACAATTGTTACCTTCAAATACAAAGCCATCATTACATCGAAGACACTTGTCTTTTGTAAATGAAAGACAGTTTGTGTATTCTTCACATATGTTTGTATTGGTATTGTATGTCATATTCTCTTTGCATTTTATACAATTGCCTTTGTCACCATCACACATCACACAATTTACATCTTGACATGCTGCACATTTCCCTTCAGCCGTTTTACCACCCTCAGAACATGGTATATGATTTTGACAGATGAATATGCCGTTTTGGAAGTAGCCCGACTTGCACGACGTGTTGTTGTATTCAAACCCATTCGCCGCAACGAGAAAAACGTTTTTTGTGATTGTGAAATTATCTAAATCTATTTGGTTGTCAGACACCATCTCAATCTCAATAAAATCGGTGAGTGACAAATCGTATTTTTCGTTTCCAATTACAATAACATTTACTTCGTTTTCTGCATTTTTTACATTTGAATTCTGTTTTGGCGCATCTACTTTGACTTTCATTTGATAAAAAGTGTCAATTGGTGTGATGTATGCATCAGTGAGTGGGCAATAATTTTCGATGTAATATGGATATAGTGTGTCTTCTGTGTGGTTCACATGACAATATATCTTATCTGAAGTACCATACCGTAATAGGTGACCATCTAAAAGTACTTTGAATGGGGTTGTGTATGATGTCGTGTCAAGAGTGTTGTTTGTGTACAAAAAGTCGAAATCACAATCATGTGTAAAACCACTAAACCCAGTTATTGATGTTGTGTTCGATACAAAAAAGAGTGGAAGATCTTTGATTGTTCTATCTGTGGAGACTTTAAATGTGCTTGTCAATGTTAAAATGAGATTTTTGGTTTGAATGGTACTTCGATTATCAGCATCAAATTCTCTTGTCAATTCAAACGATTTTGATACAAAATTAATTCGTTGTGTTGAACTCGACATCTGAAGATTATTTCGAGACAATTTGAAAATAAAAGAACCAAGCAACTCAACGTGTGAATTTTCATTGATGGAAATTTGACTGCCAACTGTCTTGGAAAACATATTTAAACATACAAGTTTTGATTTTCCTGAAAGTGTATTTGGAGATGTACTACCACTTAAAGTTACATTACCTTGCACTGAAAAGAGGGCATTTTCGGAAAGTTTAAAGAGAGAGATTACAATGTTAACATTGCCAACAGAACTCAGCATGGAATTTCCAGAAAGATTTATTGTTGATGAACTAATTTCCAATTGATTGGTTTTTACAATAGAAGTATCTGTAAGATTTATTGTTGATGAACTAATTTCCAATTGATTGGTATTTATAATTGAATTACCAGTCGCATTACACATACTTTCATAGTTCATTTTTAGCAATTCAGTAATATTTAAAACGCAATTTGATTCAAGTGTGATATATCCTTCTGAAAGTTCCAAATTTTTTTCTGTTTTCAAAGTCGAGCCAGTTGTCATTTGTAACTTACTTGATGTGATTGTTAACGACTCTGCATATTCACACACATCATTAGCAGTTAAGACATATTCAGTTCCTTCAATTTCATTAAGTGGACAATTTGAAAACGCCAATACAATCAACGCAAATATAAAAAACAATCTTATCATTACAAACAAATGATTTACAAGTTTTTTTTACTTGAATCAATAAGGTACAAAATATGTTTTTTTTGTTGTTAAAATATATATTGAAATTAATAAATCAATTAAATATGAATTGCAATTGTTCCTAATATAGTTTTTTATATATTTTTGGATAATAACATTTGTGATAAAAAACAAATACATATTGGTCGGAATATAAAATCTTTTGATATGATCTATAAATAATACTTCTACTTAAAAAAAGTTTTTACAACAAATTGTTTCTTTTTTAAAAAAAACACAATCGTTGATTAAATTGAGTTAATCTAAATACTTTATAGTTAGTTAACTATATACCGGTTAGTTAACTGGACATAATTAGCATATGAACCCAATCATAATAAATATATGTTATTATTATAATTTAGAAAAAATTTAAAAATATAACAAATATATTAAATAATATAAATTTAATATAATATAATATATAATTATAGTGTTGTATAGTTAATTAATATGTAATATAGTTATAAATAAAAAATGTTATAATTTTAGTAAATAAAAAAATATATTTTTTTTAATTGGCTGAGTAAATATATAGTTTATAAGTCAATTATTGTTCAGTTATCTTACATGGTATACAGTTAACAAACTATAATATATTATGGTTACTTATCAAATACGAAGTTTTTTTTTGCAAATAATAGACCGTAAA
>NW_004191752.1:15466-21386 GCF_000330505.1 Entamoeba invadens IP1
ATTCTACAATTTTTATAATCCAATTTTACAGTTTTTAAAAATAGAAAAATATAACGTTTATATTTAATGGCATTTTTTATGGTCAAACAAAAAAAAATCATGGTGTCTGTGTCAGCGATGTCAATTTTTTAAAATTTTTGAGACCAAAAAAATCACAAAAAATATATTCTTTTTTTCGTTTTTTTGTGAATAAACCTTTCTTCATGCTTTAAATGTTGATATTTTGCAAACCAATCTCTGTGTTTTATTGTTGAATAATCTTCATTTTTTATAATCCGGGTTTACAATTTTTAAATTTAGATTGACATAAGGTTTGTTTTAGATGATGTTTTTTTAATAGCGTTTTTTGTTATGGTTGAACAATAGGCTAAGCACCCGATTTACCACGTTTTATATTTAATTATTTTGTGTAAGTTTTTTGTTAATAATTCATTATGAAGTAGGATATTTAATTAACGATGTAAAAAACTAACTATATCTATAGTTTTTTTCTTTTTTTTGAAATGATTATTTTTTTGTTTTCTTTTTTGAATTTATTACTTTTTAACCATATTATACATCCAAAAAAGAAATACAAGAAATGTGGAGTTTGTAATTCTTTTTCTGGAGAATCCTCGATTGATGTCAAACATATGCAGTCATTATTACAAACAGTACCATTTCGAATACTATATCGATATTAATCTTTTATTATTAAACAATAAAGCTGTTTTAATCAATAATATGAGTTCGTTTTTTATATTGAATATACATAGCTGAGTTTTTAAATCTTTATATTTAATTGATACATCTAATATAATACAACAATTGACAGAAAAATAATCGTACCGTCAAAACAGTATATTTAAGATAAGATGGTACATATTTTGCTCTATTTTTATGAATATCAAATTAAAAAACCAAGTTCAATATTTATCAATCATCAGTGAAACTATAAAAACTATACTTTACTATTTATGACAAAATAAAGGTAAATAACAATAAGGTAAATAGGGACCTACATTGACCACCACCACCACCTTTACCAAAAAAAATATTTGCCGCGAGTGTTTTTTGAAGGGAGTCCACTTTTCAGCCACTGTTTGTGCGTCCCCATGTCACCCACTTTCCTTGTCCGTACTGTGTGGACGCGGATGTGGTTCCCCCCCGCTTGCGGGGGGTCAGGGGGGATCCGCGCCAAGGGAGGACTTGGAAAGTGGGTAAAACAGTGCACAAACAGACTGTTTGAGTGTGTCTTCAGAGCCTTCTTTTCAATGCTCCGTCTTTCTCGGTTTCCACTGACTCGAGGTGAATTTTCGGCATTTTTTGAATTCGGGAACCAGACCTAATATTATCCCAGTTTCCTATTTACTATAATTTGAATTTGAATATGATTCGAAATAGAAAAAATAAATCTATTTTAAGAGGTGGTGGTGGTGGTCAATGTAGGTCCCAGGTAAATAACAAAAATCAATTTCGAAATAACGATTTAAGTTTGATGAATAAAAATATTAATTATGAAAATATCTTCGTAAAGAAAATTCAAAAATACAAAACAAAACAGAACAAAAAGTCCTTCGTATTGAATTTCCCAAAGAAATTATTTCGAAAAGTGAACCTTTTGTGTAAATAATTTGTTTTAAAAGCTGTACGAACATTTTACGGTGGTCGACCATTTTGTGATACACTTTACAACGATTTTAATTTCAACCAAAGTTATTAAAGTGAATTAAAACGATTACAGCGATTTTTGAATGAAAATAAAAGATTATTTATGTCTTTTTGGTGGTTAATATTTAGATTAAACTATTCTTAAAATACATTATATTTATAGTTTGATATTGATAAATAATTAAACAAAGTCGAGAATTAATAATAATTAAATGTTGCATCAACACCACACAAAATTGATGCTGAAAAAATGAAGCGACTGTAAACACCCAATTTTATGTAAAGAATTACACCTTTTATAACTCGAGAGTCCAACTTTTGTCACACTTTTGGGATACAAATTATTTTTAATGTTTCACAATTTTGAAACGCCGAATCACAGATTTTGTGTATTTCTTCTTTCATAACAACATCTTCAAGTTTTCGACAATTTTTGAACATAAATTTTCTGATTTTAGTTAGTGTTGTTGGAAGATGTAAAGAAGTGAGTGATGATAAATTTGCAAAGACGAGGTGTTTGTCGAACAACACACTTTCTTCAATTTGATACTTCTTATGTGACTGCATCCCATGAAACACTGTTTTCCAATCAAACAACTTTCGTTGATGATTTTAACAGACTCCAGCATTGTATAATTTTTATAACACCAATTTTTGATTTCATCGACACTTTCAGGCAATTCAAGATGTTTTAAATTGCACGATTTAACAATGAAATTGTCCAACAATTTGGCGCCTTTAGCCGGAACAAAATTGCTATGAATAATGAAAATGCGCCGTAAGTAGACGAAGTGGCAAACTAAGTGGATTTTGGTAGATTTCGGGAACAATCAAAAATTTTTTAATGAATCGGTTTGGAAACCATTTTTTTCTGTTATTGTATAATTTTAAAACTATGTTTTTATCAAACACAAATAATAAACCAAAATAATTTGGTTTATTATTATGTTAATAATATTAATAATAATTGCTTTAATTGTTAAGGCGACCTTGAAGATCCATCAAAGTGCTTGGGCTGACAATTATTATTTAAAGTCAAAAACATACGTAAAATAATTAAGAACTTGTAACAAATGGTTTGAAATGCGTGTCAAATAATTGTAAATATAAAAAAATAATTAATTATTTTTTGTGTTAAAAAAAGTGTTTATAAAAATAATTATTTGGTAAACAAAAAAATAATTGTATTTCTTTAAATTATCATATTTAAACAATTGTATTTCATATTAAAAATGTAGTTTTTTGATAATCACACACTCTGTTGTCAAAATGACAAGACATGGAATGATAAATAAATAATTAATAATTGTGTTTAAATGTATTTGTTGATGTTAATATAAACCAAAGATAATAATTGTTTTTGACATATTTTTGATTTATGAATATATCTTTTATATTTAAAATAGGTGTGACCATTTAAATTGTGTAACTACATCAAAAAAATATTTTTCAATAACTCATTGTTGATAATAACATGTAAATAACGTTATTGAACATATATATTATCTTTTTTATTTATTATGTCTTACTACACACACACAAATAACACAATTATAATATTGACATTACAACTGTTATTGAATAGTCAAATAATAACATGATTATACAGTTACTTTTAATGAATTTATTATGATAATTAATATAACATGGTTTACTTTTATACTTAACAAGTTCATTGTAAAAATGAATTAATTTATAAAACATTTATACTTTTTGAGTGTGTAAACATATAATTTCAAACTGAACAAATACAAAAGTATTAAAGTATAAAAAGAATGTGAATGGTTATTTTTACGACTTGTGGTTCACCCATTTGTACATGTTACGTTTAAATAAAATATTTATTTACTGGTTAATATAACTGACAATTACATTAATTTTGTTTATGATAAATAATCAAATATACACATGAATAAATAAAAAATGTTGATAATAAAGTAATTTGTTTTTTAATTACATTGGTGTTGTCACTTAGATACGATTAATATATCTTATAAATTTAATTAAAAATATTTTTTTACTACATTATTAATTAATTTGAAAGTAATTGAATTGTTATTTGTTTGTGTATTACTTATAAAACTCGTGCATTGTATTTTATCCAAAAAGACAAACGTTTATGTTTTAATTCACTGTTATATATGATTTTGAGAAATAACTGTTATTATAGATAAATATGTATAGAATTAATATTTAAAATAATAATGTGTATTCAGTTTTGTTGAAACAACTAAGTTAATGTACCACAACGAATAATTCTAAACAATTTTATAATTTTTTATCGTCTGCTTTCATTTATTGATGATAAAATATTTATTTTTATATTTTATGTATATATGTAAGAAAGCAACAAGTTAAAAGCAAAAATGTTTTAAGATGTGTTATTCTAGTAATTTTGGTAATGATTTCAAGTTCAGGTTTGATGTTACACGTTTACACACTAAAAAGTTATCCAGTTTTTTATTTTGTTTATTTATAAAAATGAAAATGTTGTGATTAACAGTGAAATTTAATATATCATCTATTGTTATTAAATTATTTATATTAATAATCAATACATGTTTCTATTATATATAATAATAAATGTTGTGGTGTTACTAAGGTATATATGTTTAATTATGTGTTTTATATGAAGAATAAGAAAACAATAGTTAAGAAAGTATAATCGTATATAACAACTCTCTTACATGTAATTATCAACAAAAAGTTGAACGAAAATAGTGTACATAGACGTAGTTACACAATGAAATTGATGATAATCGTTTATTTTTGTTTTATAAATATCATAATTATTACACATAAGTTATTATTTACAATCAATAAATTCAATGTTATAAACAACTATTATTTAAGTGTAATTTGATTTGAGTATTATTATAGTATCAACACTGTTGTATTTTTTTGTTTATTTGAACGTTTAATTGTGTTGATAACTCTGTTGCGTGAAAATTAATAACACGATCCGTTAAGGTTAATGGTGATTATATATAATTAATTCAACAATGTGTAAATTTAGAAAAAAAAATGTGAAATTTTAAAAAATATTTTTTTGTTATTTGGTAAAGAAAAAAGTAAAATGCCGATTTACTAAAAAATAATTAATTCGACCCAAAAGATCTTAGGATTACTTGGTTGATGACAATCTCGAAAGTCATTTTAATATTGTAAGTTGAAAAACAATGATAAAAATTATCCCGTTTTCACTTCGTAAGGATAATTACTAAAAGTTAATATAAAATTGTTTATTTAGAAAAAGTTTTTTTTATTTTTAAGTTGAATTTATTTATTTTGTGATTTGTTTTAAAAAAACTCAAAAATGAATAACAAAAACGATTACAAATTAATTACTTTAAAATGTTGTTTAAAGTAACATAATTTAAATAGTCAAAAGACTGACATCAGAAACGTAATAACATTGATAGGTTGTTTTTATGGTTAAAATATTAGGATTCAAAATGTAACTGTTTTTCTTGTGGTTTCCAACACATTTTTTAAAAGAAACTCTTAGGTAATTTAGTGTTGATTTACACTTTATTTTAATAAAATAAAACCGTCGGTTAGAAAATTTCGGTTTTGAAAGTGTTTTATTGTACAAAAAAACGAAACAATGTTTTAGAACAAATCATTTCTAACTTAACCTTTATTAAAAAAATTCGGTTGGAAAAGTGTCAAATTAATAGAAGCGCCAATATTGAAAATATTGTAGCAATAACAATATCTCCATTTTCTTGTTTGTAACACACTCCTTTATTATTAGGAACGTATAAAAATTCTTCTCCATTATTAAATGTTAAGCATCCGACACATTGATTTTCTTCGTTGTATGAAAAACAATGATTTTCGAAAAGGCATTTACCATCACTTTTGAGTGTTGCATCTTCTTCACATATTTTGCACTTTTTGTCTAGAGATTCAACTAAGCAATTTTCAATTGGTTTGATCGTTTCGCAATTATCTTGGGTTTTAACACACCATCCAACTTTTGTGCATTTTTTGTCACATTTGTTACAATTGTAATTTTCATCCAAAAAATAACCATCTATACACTGTACACACACATTTCTTGTTGTATCAATATCAACACAGTCTTTTGGAATACATTTATTAAATGGTTCACCAAATGTTTTACATTTATTACCACATTGTTGACACTTTTGCTCGTCATTTAAATTAAAACATGAAACATCTGAACACGTCACACATTTTTCATTAAGTTCATCATTTGAAAAATATCCAGGAAGACAACCTTCACATTTACTTTTGTCATTTA
>NW_004191752.1:21486-25128 GCF_000330505.1 Entamoeba invadens IP1
CCTTATACACATCAACTTTCTACATCAGAGTAATATTGGGGAATGCATTCAGAACAAATTTTCTTCTTACTTTCAGCTCGAGAATTTCTTTCACAATTTGGTATTCTTACACACTTATTTGACTCTAAAAAGTACCCAAAGGAACATCTTGTACAAGTAGAACAATCACTTGAACTTGCAATAAGGCATCCTTCATTTGTTAAAGTACAGTTTTCACATTTTGTTTTATCAATTTTTGTTAAACCAAAAATACACAAGTCACAAGATATATCTCCATTTTCTGTATAAATATAAGACTTACAATAATCATCACCAATTACACACTTTTTAGTTTCGATATCCATTTTATATCCAGGAATACATTTCTTACAAAATCCATTTGTATCCGTTTTTGCACATTTCATTTCAATGGCAGGCACACATTGTGAATCAGAAGTTAAAATGAAGTCTTTTGTACATTTTGAACACTTGTTTTCAGTTACCATTTTGCAATAATTACTTACTTTTTGGGAGTATACAATAAAAGAGAATAAAACCACCAAGAACACTTTCATATTGTGTATTAAAAGTATTTTGGTACTATTTATAATGTATTACGTGTATTTGTTTTAAACCAACATTTTATATTTTAACATTAAAAATATTTCAAAAATGTGAATGTTACAACTGACATCTTATATATTATTAAGTTTAATTTTAAAATAAAAATGGTTGAAAAAATGTCGAAATATAATTTTTTGACTTTACAAACAATTCATTAAACAAAAATTAACATAAATGTTCTACTTTTGTCAATTAGATGAAACATCATAAAAAATGGGTTGTTCATCTGAAAAAGTAATAAAAGTTTTTAAAATAATAATTTATAGTTAAAATAGAAAAATCGAATCACGATGATAGTTTTATGTAACAAATTATAACTTGGTCTTATTGTTATTAAAAAGCTCCCCAAAAATAAAAACAATTAAAATCATTTACAAATCTATTTTAACAATAAATTAAAAAAAAATAGTGTCTATTTTTAAAAATAAAATATTAAAACCTTTATCTTTTTTGTGATAAACATTATATTATATTTCAAAAGTATTAACATATATGTCAAAACCTCATCAAATTATCTAAACCCTTCAAAATTGAAGTAAATTTATTTATTCTTTATTCTGAACAATTACAACATAATATTGTGTGAATAAAAAATGATTTATACCAAATAGTAAACAAAATAAATCCAAATAATTTAATAACTGTTCAAACATGTTTAAAATAGGTCACATCCCATGTAAACACAAAAAGTTGACATCTGAAAACTAAGAAAATGAACAAATTATAAGATTTGGCTAACAAGTTTAATACATAAACGAAGTTTTTAAAATAAAACAATTATTGTATTTTTGACCAATTAAATGACGACTTTGTAGGTTTTTGAAAATTGTGGTTTAGTTCTGACATAAAGTATGGAGAATAATTTGTCTTGCGGGAACTAATTTGTCTACACCTTTAAATAGTAAAATTTATTAAATTTATTATACTCAAAATATTTATTAGATTTATTCAGATCAGACGTTTTTAATAACATTTCTGAAAAACATTACTTGGAATATATCCAAAATAATGATCATGTTTTGTTCGTGACACTTTTTTTATTGAATAAAACGGGACATTACAGTGTTTTGGATGGAAAATAAAAAACACTCCACACTTTATTTTGAAACGTTAGTAAAAAAACAAAGCATTGATATGATTGATGATACAATTGACACTTCCTTAAGAATCAATAAACAAAAGTGTTAAGAATTATGTTGAACAAAAGTATGATAATAATTTAGTTAATAATTGCACATAAAAAGTGTTTCTACTGTGACCGTTCTTTTCCACTCTCACCCCAATTTTTCAGAGTAGAGCATTTGCCTCAATACTTTTTTTAGGGAAGTCTACCTCTATGCGACCGTTTATGCTTCCCCATGTCAACACATTCACTGTCCGTGTTATGTGGACGTGTATGTGGTTCCACCCCGCTTGCAGGGGAAGGGGGTCAGAAGAAATCCGCGCCGAAAGAGGACTGGAGAGTGTGGAACGGGTGCACATACAGACTGTTAGAGTGCGTTTTCCGGAGTCTTCTTTTTCAATGATGTCTCACTTTGTATCAAATAACTCAAGGTGACTGTCCATCATTATTTGAATTCGATATTAATTAACTTATTTTTTGCATATTATTTTAAATAAAAAATAAGGACGACATTTAAAATAATGTCATCCTTATTTATTTTTACATTATTTTTTTAATAATAATGTAAAAGGCCATCCTTGGTTGTGCTGGTTTATAAACATTGGTTTATAATGCGTTTAAAAACATATACAAAGCAAACAGTCGATACAGTGTACACCAACAACATTCTAATGTTGTTGGTAAATCATTTTTTATAATTTTATTTTTTTGTTTTAGATAAATATTTTTTTTAGTTTGTTTATTTGGTTTATAATTAGAAAGTAGACAAATTACGAATTTAAAGATAAAACTGAATAAAATATTGGGGAAATTGTGACTTAAAAATGGGAAATTGAGATGCTAATAGGTTTATAAGACAAATTAGTTGCCCATCTGTATGTGAGTAATTTCAAAAATAATTATTTTTTCTTACTGTAAATTATTAATAATTTTTTAAAATTTCTAACACTAATAATATATTTATAATAAATATATTAACAAATATTTTGGCGGTTTTTAATATATATACCTTTGGGAGTCAATTTTTACAGCCCGAAATAGAACAAAATTTAAAAAAAATATAATTAGCGCAGTTCCGATTAGGACATGTTTCCCGATTTTGGTTTTAAGTTTTATGTAATTTTTGTTTGTTGAATAACAAAAAGAACGCTCTAGAGCTGCCACGTCATAACATTTTAAGGATAAATTGTGAGTGAAAAAAACAGACCAATCAGATTCAATCTAGTCTATAGATAGTAACTATTATCAATTTATTAACCGGCCAATAGTATTTTTTTTCTTTGGCAAAATGCACGAGACGCAAAAAATTGCGTTTTTTTTTCTATAAATATAAAAATGAGAAAAAATTCTAAAAATAAATTACATATAAATTTGCTATTGTATGAAGAGGCATCTTTCAGCAGTTTTCACATTACAACAAGAGATCAGACACTAGGTTTTTACAATTATTCTAATGCGATTTTAGCTTTAGGTCTGAAACATAATCGACCAATTTTTTTCCCAGACACTAGTAATGAGTAGAAAAATCTTTATCATAACTGTGACAACATCGGAGTAGCAAAACAAACTTATTACAATTAAATTTTTCGTTGATTTGTGCGGCAGAATGGGTTTACAAAAGAATTGTTAGTTATTTTATTTAAAAAAAATCTAAAAATAATTTTACACATTTTATCTAAACAAAAACAATAACCAAAATTTCAATTATATTTTTTTAAACGCGTTTTTTGCGTCTCGTTTATTTTAATCGGTTAAATCTGCCTTTGAAACCATTAAAACAATAAGTTTTTTATAATTTTTTTATTAAAAATTGTTGGATTTATTATTATTTATTATAATTTAAGTTATTATTCCATAAATTTTTATAGTGATCTAACAACAAAATAGATTAGATGCTTTAAACAATAGATAACTTG
>NW_004191752.1:25228-34601 GCF_000330505.1 Entamoeba invadens IP1
CCTATAAAACAAGTTTCCAATAGATTGATAAATTTAATTTAAAAAAACAACTTGTTAAACAAATAATAAAATATATTTAATTTTATAATTTTGATAATAGTTACTATCTATAGACTAGATTGAATCTGATTGGTCTGTTTTTTTTCACTCACAATTTATCCTTAAAATGTTATGACGTGGCAGCTCTAGAGCGTTCTTTTTGTTATTCAACAAACAAAAATTACATAAAACTTAAAACCAAAATCGGGAAACATGTCCTAATCGGAACTGCGCTAATTATATTTTTTTTAAATTTTGTTCTATTTCGGGCTGTAAAAATTGACTCCCAAAGGTAAACCAAACTCAAAGTTTTTTTATCAAATGATTTTAAGTTATAGTTATATTAATAATATATTTATTATTAAGTAAAAACGTTTTTGTATTGTTTTTTTATAATTAAAATAATTATTTATTTTATAAAAAATACAATCCATTTCTATCGTTTTTTTAATTAATAAAATTAAATTAATAAACTATATATATTTAGTTTTTATTTTGATAATAACTCGATAATCAAAAAGTAAAATCGAATGCTTTATCTTTTCGTGTTATTTCATTTTGCAACATCAAATGATGTGAAGTGGTGTTTTAATAATTCCGTATTAAAATGTGTTTTACATTCAGAAGAATGTCTTTACAATTCATCAATAACACTTTTTAATAACACAATTTACTTTTCACGTTTCTTAGGTATCGTAAACTCAAATCCGGTATATTCAAAAATAGACGTGGACTGTGTGTATAACACCGAATTGTTTCTCATTAATTTTCCATCATGTTTTCTCGTCAATTTTACTTCTTCCAAAACTTCGAAAAAATTCAAAAGAACTTCAAAAAGAATTTCAAAAAGAACAACAACTGAAAATCTTCACATCATTTTCAATAAAAATTCTTCAAAATATCAAATTTCATTTTCTTCATCATTTCGTTCAATTTCAAATTCTTTTTCAAAATTTTTAAAACACCGAAATTTTTTTAATAAAATTTCCACACGACTTGTCACTTCCAAAAATTCTTTTTCACAATTTAAAACTTCGTCTTGTGAGAAAATTTCATATTGCAGCGAATGTACTCCAATCAGTGACAACAATGAAAATATTACAAGTGATGATGTTATATGTACTTCTTGTGAAACCAGCTATTATTTATACAACAACACCTGTCAGAAATGCTCGTTGACATGCAACACGTGCAAAGAGATAGCAACACAGTGCACTTCGTGTTATGAAGGAGTTAATTATTTAAGAGAGTACAAGTGCACACAATGCCAAAATTGTGCGAGCGGATTTTGTTATCAAAAAGGTTGCACTCAGTGTGTGTCAGAAAATTACTACAGAGAGTACCACGACTGCCTTCCCTGCGACAAATCGTGTAAGTCGTGTTACGGAAAGACAACCCAAAATTGCCTCTCGTGTTATAACGGTAGTTATTTGTTCAATAAAATGTGTGTTTTGTGCGATATAAATTGTGCATTAAATTCTTGCATCGACAACATTGGATGTGTCAAGTGTGTCAATGAAAGTTATGCAGAAAACGGCGTGTGCCATTTCTGTAATAACATAGAAAATTGTATTCATTGTGATTCAGAGAAAAGAATGTGTTTAGAGTGTACTACTAATTTTAGTGTAAATAGTGAAGGAGTTTGTGTGTGTAAAGACGGCTATTATTTATCTTCACAAAACGCGTGTCTGCCATGTTATACCAAATATTCAAATTGTAAGAAGTGTTACTCTCAAGACAATGAATATGACACTTTCTGTGTTGAGTGTTATACTCCATATATTTTGACTACAAATAACACGTGTGAAAAATGTTCTTCAAATCATTTTTTTGACAATGGAAAGTGTCGTTTAAACACTGTTGGTTGTTTAAAACAAATAAATAATAACACTTGTCTTATGTGTCAAACCAATTTTTATCTTCAGAATTTTACATGCAAAGAAAACACTGAAGAAAAGCACTGTCTCACGCAGTCGAGTGTTACATGTGAAGACTGTGGAAATTCAATTTCGGTGTCTGGAATGTGTATAAACGAAGAAAAATGTAAGTATATATATTCATCTTATAGTAAAGACTATTATAAGTGTTTTCAATGTGAAGATAACTTACTATTAAGTGATGATAATAAGAGATGTATAAATAAAAGTGATGATATAACACTGATACGAAATGACGTGTTATATGCATGTTTAATTGAAGAGTATTTAAATCAAAATAACAAGTGTCGACGGTGTAATGACAATTCTACAAATATTATAAGTCAATGTATTTTATTTAACTCAACTTTACAAACTATAACATGTGAAGAGAAGTTTGTATATGACATTCATTTAAATGAGTGTTATTTAAATGATAATTGTGTTACCATACAAAACGGAGATTGTGTGAAATGTGACACAACAACTTCAAATAGTTATTTACAAGAGAATAAATGTGTCACAAATAATATCGAAAAGTGCAACAAATACAGTGCAAAAATGTGTATCACATGTACTCAAAATTATTTATTGTCTATATCAAACACATGTGAAGAATACACTCTTTTTAATTGCGAGAAAGCAAATAGCGTGTCTTGTATACAATGTACTTCAAATACCATGCGAAGTGGAGATTCCACTTATTGTACTTTTCTTAATAATACTATCAAATATTTAATAAAGACATTTAATTCAAAAATAATTATTAACGAGTGTGAAAAGAATTATATTTTATATAATAATTCATGTCATGTGACAATGGATGATACCACTAAATCTACATCTTTATCTTTATGTCAATTTTTAACACCAAAAGGGTGTCTGCGGTGTTTCCCGACTTATTATATAGACCATAATAATAATACGTGTCAAAGTTGTTTAAATAGTCCATCACATTGTTTATATTGTAACAATCAAACTTTTTGCACAAAATGTGACACTCCTCAGTATTATCTCAATTCACAAAATCAGTGCGAATTGTCTTCTCAATTACAACAGAAGTGTGCATTGATGATGCCAAATAACATTGGATGTGCTCTCTGTAAATCTTCATATTATAGAAAAGGGGATGATTGTATATCATGTGACATATCCTGTGCCATTTGCATTGACTCTTTCAGTTGTATTACATGCCAAAAAGACTATTTTTATATTCAAAGCGAAACTCCTTTATGTCAGAATTACGACAATTTGACTCATTGCATTTTAAAGTCTTCAAATGGATGTGTTAAATGTGAAAATGGCTATTATTTAGACTTCTTTATCCCACGCTGTGTTTCTTGTCCAGAAATGTGTCTTTCGTGCACTTCATATTCAACATGCACTTTATGTGAAATTAATTTCATTTTATTGAATGGCGTCTGTTCACATTTTTCTATATTAGAAAATTGCGCCGCAGCCTCGAATAACACGTGCACAAAATGTAAAAACAACAAAAAAGTCTCAAAAGATAAACTTTCGTGTGATAAAAAGGTGAATATAAAATTGGCTATAAGTCTTCCAGTTGCTATTATAATACTATTAATAGTACTTTTAATAGTATTAATAGTTTTTATTAGAATGAGTGACAAATATAACAACAATTACAAGAAGATGAAGAACATCTGTGTATTTAAAATGAAGCACTCGAACATCAGATTCGCTCGAATATCATTGAATTTAGTTTCTAATATTCCACAAATTAGTTTTGGAGGCGAAAAAGAAGCAAATGAAAATAATGAAATTTCTGTGGAACAAGAGACTCGGGCGCTGTATTGTGTGGGAAACATTTCAGACGACAAACAAAGAGTTCAATTTAGTGTTTTAGAAGACTGTGAATTATATGAAATTCGGACTGTTCCCGAAATAGTTATATTAAACAGTGACGAGGCGTGTGAGTTTGAGATATTTATTAAGCCAAATTGCTCCTGTTACATCGAAGACGTCATTTTGTGTATTTCAGTCGACTTAAAAACCGGCGAGCAAACTTCGACGAAAATAGAAATCAACGCAAAAACAATAAAAACTACTAAACTGAATAATTCGGAGTTACTGGAAGACTCTAAAGTTGGCGAAGGATCTTTTGGTGTTGTTTATAAAGGCAAATTCAGAGACAATATTGTTGCTATTAAACGACTTAAAAACACTACAATGACTGAAAATGCCATTAAAGAATTTGAGAAGGAGGTGAGTATGTTGGACAAATTCAGATGCGATTATATCGTCCATTTCTATGGCGCTGTTTTAATACCAAACAAACTCTGTTTGGTCACCGAATTTGCTCAATTTGGCAGTCTAAAAGACTTGATTAATAAGACGGAAAATGTCAATAAAAAAGTGCAAATTACTTTGGAAATGCCAAGCAAAAAGTTGAAAGTAAAATATTTGTGTGACATGGCGAGAGGTATTTTGTATTTGCATAATAACGGAATAGTCCATAGAGATATCAAACCGGATAATTTACTGATTTTTTCAATGGAAGAAGCAGACAAATTCCACGCCAAATTGACTGATTTTGGAAGCGCAAGAAATGTCAATTTGTTGATGACAAACATGACTTTCACAAGAGGAATTGGTACACCAAAATATATGGCACCAGAAATTCTAAAGAAGGAAAAATACACAATGTCGAGTGATGTGTATTCATTTGCTATTACAATGTTTGAAACTTTTAGTTGGAAAGACCCATTTCCAAAAGTTAAGTTTGGATATGCGTGGAATGTCGCTAATTTTGTGTCAAGTGGAAAACACTTAGAAAAAGATGTAAACATATCAAATGAGGAATTCAAAATCATTGAAGAAATGTGGTGCTTTGAAGAATACAAGCGGATTAAAATTGGTGAAGTCGTGCAAAAACTTGAATTGTTGAATTTATAATGTTGTATTTTTGGTTAAAAACAATTTTATTATTTTATGGAGAAATTAAATGAATACCAGAAAAAGGAATATTTTCTAAATATTTTATAATATTTTAATTAACATGTTGTATTGTTATATTTAAAAATAAAAAGGTTTTAAAATTAATTTTGTTTTGATTTACCACTTCGGTGAGTTTTAATAATTAATAAAAAAATATGATATTCAAATAATAAAATGTGAATTTAAGTTATTGTTCATAGAAGAATAATAATAATACAAATAATAAGTTAAAATAAAAAATAATCATTATTTGTTTTGATATTTTCATTAATTATTATTTATGTTTAAAATGATTTTAAAACTTAAATTTTTTATTTATTATTGTTTTTATTATGTTTTTTTTATTCCAAATAGGTATATTTTCAAAACAATTAAGATTATTTTCGATTTAAATTAAAGGAATAACAACATCGTGCAGACAACCACCATAACCACGAACAAATTTTTGGTTCCATCAATGTTACAAACATGATCTCCTTCTGACATTCCAACACTTGGTTTCAAGCTATTTCTTGCACAACCGAAGAAATCAGTAACTACCTTCCCATCCAAATCCGAGTAACTTACAAACACTCCTTTATTTTTTAAAATCGACTGTTTTTGAGGTATTAAACAATAACTTTCAACATCCCAATTATAATAACTTTCATTTGAACAATTTCTGAACAATCCCCTTTGAAAAATAGTATCAAAAGACATTTCATTTTCTTTCAGATGAATCGAATGTGCATTGCCATCACTTCCATTCCAAGTATCTTGTAATATCTTCTCGTATCCCCCATAATAAACATTACTCGATATATTCCACGTGTTTTCCTCACTTTTATTAATAACAGCCGTGTACTGATTTAAAGTTGAGTAAATGAAGTTATTCTTGAATTGATTATTTCGAGTTTTTCCCTTCACAACACACTCGGATTTAAAGTCCAATGCGCCTTTATCGACATTCACAAAATTATTATTTGCAATGGTGATATCACTGTAATAAGCAACATCACTCCACCCCCAATATCCTATTCCAAAAGGTGCGCCTAACACTAAATTATTCCTCACAGTGATATTTGTCGTTGAAACACATTTAACTGGCCAGTCTTCATTGCCAATTCCAATACCATGAAATCGATTATCCTTTGAACACGAATAACGATGCGAAGTGTCATACCTCATTTCATTGTTTTCTATTATAACATTACACGAGTTGTCAACGTAAATGCCACACCAATTGTTATTATGTAAATAATTGTTTTTAACAACACAATTTGTACATAAAATGACGTCTATTGCTTCTCCCCATGCATTGATTATTTCATTGTTCTCAAAAACGATATTTGAAGACAAAATGGGCGCATAGGAGTCGATCGCCGCAGTCCCAAAACACTGAAGCCAACTGTCCGTTTTGCAATTTTCGTGGGCCAAAACACAGCCGTCAGCAAAATTGTTTTTTATTGTTATATTTACCCCCGAAGCAAAAATAGCCCAATTTGTCGAGTTATAGATGCTAAAATTAGAAATTGTCACATTCGTGGAATTGCGAGCACTCACACTTAGCCATGTCCCACTTCGAACAATAAAAGGTCCTTCAACTATTATATTGGACGAATTGAACACTTGAAAGACGTATTTATCTCCCGTAAACGTCTCAAAGGTCACTTTGGCATTTAATGCAGAGCGAATTATAATCGGCTTATCATATGTACCTGTCGTGTTTTTGGGGACTTCTTGTGGAGGGTATAAACCACTTGTAAATTCAATAATATCTCCAGGTGCTGCTTGTTTGCAAGCAGAAAGAAGTGTCGTGGTGTTACCAGTCAAACTGACTTGAATGACCTTGGAAACAGTAAATGGAAGTATTGAAAGAAAAATAAGAATAAAACAAAAGAAGAAATTGGTCATTTTCTACAATTTAGAATTATTAAATTTGTGAGTTGGTATTGTTTTAATTTAATTTTATTTATCAAATGAAATTGAAAGTCGAATCAATTATATATACAAATAAATTGGAATCATTCTAAAATTATAATAATTTAATTAGGTAATATAACTGTTTGAAGTTAATCTATTAATCAATTTAATTTAAAGTATTAATTAAAGGCTATTTTTTGGTAATTAATTAATAGATATATTTTGTTGTTTCGTTTATTTTTCATGTTTTACATTGACGGTTTTTACATAATTTTAAGCCATTTATTGTCCACTAAATAACGTTTGTATAATAACTCAACAGAATTTATAAAAAGAGTTTTTTTGATAAAATTATTAATTATATTATTGATAATAAAAAAAATAAATATTAAATGATTATAATTGATATAATTGTAATTATTTAAGTATAAACAATAAGTACTTAAATACTATACATCAAATATAAATAATCAAATTAACTATAAAACCAAGTCAAAATCAATATTTCATAAAAAATAAGTATATCGTTGATATATTATTATTATTATTTTTAAAAAAAATATTGTTTAAATGTTAATACAATTGAAAATCTTTAAATTGTTTAATTTGGTATATTTCAGTTTATTCTAAAACATCATATTGGGCACCACGAGTAGCTGATACGTCTTCTTGGAGATGGCAATCGAATTTGCTGAATTCTTTCTTGTCCATCTCGAAGGGTAATTGAGATATGTGAACACCTTTCTGAAAATTGTCCCAACTTTTTGTTTGTTCTAATAATAAGTACATTTTGTTCAATACCAACAACCTTTATTAACTCTCCAAATATTCTTCTTTTTTCTTCAAAAAAGTTGGGATCTAATTTGAGTTGTTCCAACATATCTTTTCTTGTTTGTGCATTTTCATAAAGTTTTCCAATCAAAATATCAATACTTGAATAAACATCATCAAAATATTTACCAAAACTTCTCGATTGATCATCTAAATTGTATCTACGATCGATCATTTCGGCCATTTCTATTAAAAATTCAGCTGAAAGTGATCTCTTTTTCAGAATAATTTCAAAATAAGGAAGAAGTTCGTTTTCATAAGTAAACATTTCTAGAACGGTGTTTTCAGTACCTTGAGCAAAATAGTCAGGGTTTTCCATTGCTGTTTCTTCTAAACGTTTTAATAGCCTTAAAAAACGTTTATAGAACCTGACAAATGTACCAATTCTTTCTAGTAAGAGTTTTGGTAACTCTATTTCTTTTTTCAAACGAATTTCTTCAGGTGTTATTGCAATAGTTAAAGCAAACAACAGAGAAAATTGAAATAACATTGGATAAATAATAAACAGTTAAAATTGTTTAAATATAGGACCAAACAACACAAATTAAACACAATATTTGTTAAATGTTGAAATGTCACACCAATAACGATTAAAAAGTTATTAAACAATAACTTCTTGAACATATAAATGTGTATACTTCATAAAACTTTAATAATTATATATTATATAAATTATAAAATTTTAATTATATATGTTATAAAGTTTTATTTTTTATTCAAAAATAAAATAAATTGTTAAAATTTTTCTTTCTGTTGTTTTTGTTGTCCAAGTCACCAACATTGTCCATTTGATAAGAATAAATAAAGTCATACTTATAACTATGTAATAAGAATGACTTTAAATACAATGTTTGAGAAATGACGTTATATCCAACATTGTCCTTATATTTTTCAATAACTGTAATAATTCGGGAAATTGCTAAAATAAATACAATTTATCATTTGATAAAAATTTACATTAATTTAAATTATTTCCAATCCATTATTATAAAAATATTTGTTGTAATTTCTATTTTTTCAAAAATAATGACTTTCAGAGCAAAAGCCAAATTAAAAGACCAAAGAATGTGTGAATGTTTGAATTTTTTAACAAACTAAAATTAAAAATTATTAGCAAAATCAAAGTATTTTAATACTATGAATATGGTATAGTGCAATTAAAAAGTTATAATCTAATATTTAATATTTTAACCACACACTTTGCAAATAAAAACTATACTAAAAATATATTAATTATATTACAATATATTTATTTAAAAGTTTCAATTAATAAATAACAAATAATGGATGTGAATTAAAATAAACACTTAAAAATATTAAAATTTGACTTAAATATTTCACAACATCAATTAAAAATCATGTGATTACGACTTGTACGTTACAAAGGCCGATTTTTTGTGATAAAATATGTTTACAATTAAGATAAAGACGTTATTTAAAAAAATGTATATTTTTGTATCAATATGTTTCCACGAGTTTCAATCAAGTTAATCAGTTTGTGATACAAACAGAAGTTTTTGAACAATACAATTTTGTTAATGAAAAAGTTGGGTAATTATGTTTGAATATTGTTATTAACTTGTAAGTGTTATTCGTGAGTCAAAAATGTATAACTCGCAGTGTTTTTTGAACTGTGTCAAATTGAAAACAATTCCAAAAATTCAATATATGAAAAATAGAATCTTCTGGTGTTGCAATATTATTGTCAATTTTAACAATTTTGAGAT
>NW_004191752.1:34701-36274 GCF_000330505.1 Entamoeba invadens IP1
CCTAAATTTTTAAACTTATTTTGTGTAAAATTTTGTCGAATGGACAACGTTTTTAGACAGACTTTATTTTTTGATGTTATGGAAATAAATTTTCTAGTATTGGTATTTGCATTATATTTAATTAATATATTTTTATTGACATTCAAGACTCTCAAAAAAACGGTTTGGACTCTGACATTTATGAAATAGGTGTATGAAGTCGCAACTCCTAAAATGCCCAGTCTAAAATTTTTAAAAAGATGGTAAAACATAATTTCTCAAAATTGTTTTTTTTGAATGTTTTTAAAAAAAGTTTTGGCTTTTTATTGTTATTGTAACATGAATAACAAAAATTATATTGAGTAAATGAAATTAAATATGAAATTTATCTTATAAAGAAAACTCAAATATATTTTTAAATACATCAAAACTAATGTTGAATTATAATTTCCATAAAAATGGAAATGAACAAAAATAGAATTTTGTTCATTTTTTTCAAATAATTAAAGTCAAAAAATGAGCAATAAAAAAATAGGAAAAGAATGAATAACGAATAATTTACACATTGTATTTAAACTGATATAAATGGTATCGATTTGTAGCTTTGTGAAGACAAAGCCCCCAAGTCACTTTTCTGATTGTATTAAGACCAACTCAAATAGCTGTAGACTGTATACAACTCCATGAAGACATAACCTTAAGTTCCTCTTGTGTTCCAGACCCTGCTCAAATTTTATACACCGTTTTCGACTCGTGTATGTTTTATTTATTATTTCAATTGTCGAGTTTAAATAGTTCTTGATGTCCAGAACTAAATATTATAGCATTTTTATTATAAAATATAACAATTTTTGAAAGGAAAAATCAAGATAATAGGTTAGAAAAAACCCGTGGAATGAAAAGAAGTATTTGGAACACAAAACCAAAGGTAAATTTTTGCGTTTTACAAAATGTGTAATGCCACGTAAATACATGGCATTATCGTTCTTGACTGATATAATTAATAGTTTTTTAAATTAAGTATATACTATTGATTATTTTAAAACATAATTGATTAATTGAAATATATGTTATCATATAATAATAAAAATATTAAACAATAAAAACAATAATAATAAAATAAATGTTTAATTTAACTTAACAAAACTATTTTAAAGAAAAATTTTGGTTATAATATTTAAAATTATAATTATTTAAATTGTTGTTTTTGAAATTTAACTTAAATATCAATTAAAAATCCCTTTTATTAATCATTCATGTATTGTATTGTAACGATTTATATCATGATCTTTATTTGTAATTCAAGCAAATCAATAAAATAATTAAATATTTCCAATTGAAAAGGCCGATTTCCCTTTTGTCGTTATTACCAATTAATATGGTCTTTATTGTAATTTGCTATTAATTTAATGAGCTTTGACAGTTGTCATTCTTTTTATTCTTTCAATTCCCACATTGTTTTAATGTTCAACATCAACAAGTTCATTTGTTTTATTCTTAAATTTGTTCAAGATGAAAAAACTTTGAAATGTAAATGAAATGATGTCAACTCGCAATTACATAAAACGCACACATTACATGTAGTATAAATAGA
>NW_004191752.1:36374-38519 GCF_000330505.1 Entamoeba invadens IP1
GAGATACAAGTATTTTTAACATTTTTGTTATTAGCTTTTCAAAAGGTGAACGCGATTTATTTGTTAAATTATAATAATCTCAATAATACTTACATTATAAAATTCCTTTTTAAAACCACATTAAAATATTACATATAAACATATATCATTATCAAACCATACTTGGCATCACACGTTACACCTTTCATTTATTGTATGATAACCAACTCAAATAATAGTTGTACACTTTGTAAATGTTGTGTCACTTAACACTTAATTGTTTCACCACGACTATGATATTAAGAAAATAAATGTAAGATTCCTTTTAAATGTTATTCTTATTCAGTGTTTTACTTTTCCTTAAAACATAATTAATATCGTTTTAATTTGCATCACAGCCATCACAACTTACGTCACAACATATATTAAACACAGAGTTGGCATTTAAATAAGTCTTAATGTTGATTATAATTATTTCATTTTGAAATATTCTAAAATGAATATGTAATTGCCTTTATTGAGTCAAATATGTTTGTTTTTATTTTACATTTTCTTGATTTTTAAACACCATTTAAGAAAAAAACACCACTTCCATAATTTTGAAATAAATATGTGTTTTTATATCAAAAACACTGGCACATGACGTGAAATATGTATTTGTATTATAACAACTGTGACATGGAACAGCATATTATTTTTTGTTATTAAATATTGTATTAACACATAACACACCATTTTTATATGTTCAATTTGTGTATAATTCACAATTTCCAAAGCAAGATAAATCGTATCCATTCGTCCGATCATGAGTTTTTTAGATTGTAAAACATTTTGTACACTAATTCACACGTAAGTGTATATAAATCATTTACACACTCTGAGAACACAGAAGTTCCACTGTTTGAAAATATTTGATGAAAATCAGAACAGTGAATAATAATAATCATACAAACATCCAAAGCCATTTAAAGTGCTTCTTTATTGTTTTTGAAAATAACTTACTATTGATTGAAACACATACTGTTTTTACAAACCTTGATTACAATGAATTTTCATATGTTTTACATCTCAAATTATTTGGTATATTTGAAGTGTTAAATTGCATTATTAATTTAAAACAAGATGTTGTATAACAAATTTAATATGTTCCTCAAATATATAGTTAACTCTGTGTTGATGTTGATAATATTTAAAAGTGGGTTCAAAAAGTACACTTTTAAATAATAGTATTTTTAAATTATCAAGAATACTATTAAAGATATAAAGTACTGTTTTGATGTGTGAAGTATTATATTTTTCACAAGACAAATGCCTGCAATTATTTGTGTGTGTTTTAGCATCACTATGCGTACAAATCGTTTTATCTGAAATAAGAAATCGATGAAATAATAATATGCACAATACGTTATAATCATTAGTGAATTTCAATCAAACATCACATGGATAAAAGTCTTCAATTTTAATACATTCTTGATTAACAATTTGTAAACGTGGTTGATTTATAATCTTAATTCAATAATAATGTTTATATATAACACTTGCTCGACCCCATTTAAAACATATTATCTAATAAACACCAATTCATTCTGTACATGTTTTAAAGTTTTAATAATAACTTACAAAACATGTAACAAGTGAATTTGTTGTTCTTCAGTCAAATAAGTTTCTGAACAATATTAATAAATTAAAGTTTTTCAAATATTAACACTTTTAACATAATATTAATCATTTTTTTACGAAGTTAATTGTCAAATAATTTTTCTTCAAAAAGCATAATTAATCGTATAAACAGCATCATTTCAACAATTTAGTGTTTATATGAAAAACATATTTTGAAGACTAAACAACTCTATGTTAGTTTTTCATTAAAATAATAATACATCATGTTTTGAGTCTTCTGTGTTTAATTTATTTAATATAAAATCGTCCAAATTTCGAATTACAAAGATTTCAACACTTTAAACACAAATAATTAAAGAAATGTGATTCAAAACGTTTAAATTCTTATAAACAATCTATACATAGTGTATATACTTGTTAATGTTGTAATAAAGAAAAATTGACGCTTCTTAAGAATTTTGCAGTAAACAGAGGTGTAGTATTAAGTTGTATTTATTTGAACATGAAAAATTTAAATACAATAAATTGTTTGCCAATGTTAGATGA
>NW_004191751.1:0-1166 GCF_000330505.1 Entamoeba invadens IP1
AGAAACACACATGAAGTTGTCTAATTGAAAAGTTTTGTGCATTTTCTAACATGTTTTCAAATGCAGCAATCATCAAACGACTCTTTGCTCCGCCCGATGAAATAGAGACGGTTTCTGTATCTGAATTGTAAAGGGAGAGTAAGAAAGATTTTTTCTTTCATTGAAATTTCGGTGTTGGTCAGTCATATTAATGAATCGGTATAACAAATCGAGTTTTCGCGAAACTCGGGGTAACACATTCCATTCTAAAAAATTCAAATTGCAAATATTTGTGACAACTTTCATGTATTATACCATGGAGATCACCAAGTCTATGGAAGTCCCGTTGACACGCTTCAATGGAGTCTCGATCCTTTCACACTCACTATTGGCGAATTGGAGGAAATCCAGAACTGAATTGTTCGAAAAGACGTTTCTTAATCGAGTTCAGTTCCATTTTTTTGTTTTTGGCAAAAATAAAACGCTGTTTTTAGTCTTTGTCAAGTAATTTCTAATTATAAAAATAGAATGAGTGGTAATTCCCGAAAAAATAAACCTAAAACAACTCACCAAAAATCGTTAATTGGGCATTTTGGCCAATCATCGTGCTGTCAATTAATTTATTCTTTGTCAAGTAATTATTCTGCCTCCTGTATCCCTTCAGTCATTTTAAGGAAGATAAAAAATCATATTACAGATAGCGGAATTAACAGGACCACAGGAAAAACCAGTGACCAGACTAATTTTAGCTATTGAATATTAAGCGGATTTTATACAATAAAACGGGCAAAGATATAAATAAATGTGTAATTTTCTTATTATTTGGTCTTAAAAACGGTTATTTTTCGGGATAAAAAAAATGAATGTGTTGTATAAAGTATGAATGAACAATAGCTTAATGTGAGTTATAATAGTAAGTTTATTATTATTAATTATTGTTTTATTATAAAATATTATTCTTTTGATCAACCTTGTTTGACTTCAACACAACCATTCAATTAAATCGTTCATTCATTTTTTCAAAAAGATGTCGTAGTCTTCTTTATTCATTCGGTTGATTTGATGAGTCACTTTTCGTTCAGCATTAAAAGTAAATAAAAATAAATAAAAATAAATAAAAATAAATGAAAATAAATAAAAATAAATGAAAATAAATAAAAATAAATAAAAATAAATAAAAATAATGA
>NW_004191750.1:0-2062 GCF_000330505.1 Entamoeba invadens IP1
AACAACAACCACAATACGTCAAATACATAAAACCAATGCTAAAGCCTCCACAGTACCAACAAGCGCCAACCCAGTAAATACAACCCAATCTGAAATATTTGTGCCATCATATTTATCAAAACAAGAAGTGAATGTGAAAAATCAAAACGACTCATCGATGTCTGGTTTATTATTTCTATTTGGATTTATACTATGCTGATTATGGCTTAGTCGGCTATTATAAATATGGAAAATGAAGACTTTTAAGCAAAATCGTTTTCTTTTATCTTTCATCTTCTTTAACATCTCCATAGTTTCCACAATATTTATCATGAATTACTTAATTTGTTGCATCATCCAATTGGCGATAATAGTTAAACATGGTGAGTAATAGTCTGATTTAAGTGGTTAAAACATTTAATTAATATTATAGTATATGTACTATATTTCTAAAACTATAATTTATTAATTTTTTATAGTTTATTATTAATTAAAATTTATTATAAAATATATTAAAAAATCAATAGAAAAATAATGGTATTTATTAATATATTTATAATAAAATATACTAAATGTTCTAATAAGTTAATTATAATAACTTATATTATTTTTTTTAATGGACTTATAGCTTTAAAACTTAAAAATTCGTAACTTTAGAAAACAAGTGTTTAATAGAATTTGAATATTTATTTTACACTTGATAAATCCAAATATTGTAAATATTGAAGTGATTTTAAACGACAAAACAAATGTTTCGAATTGGTATTTTAAGCGCAACATTTGTTAAAAAAACACGTTTAATGATTCGGGAATGCTACGTCTGTTACATTCCATTATACATTGAAAATTGTTGATGTTATTTTTGAGCAAAAAAATCAAAGTGAAAACCCGTATGTGTTAATGCGCTTTCTCCCATTTTTTCAACAGAATAATTTGAAGTATTTAAAAAGCGTTCGGGAATCGATGGGATTGTATTTTTGTATGCCATTAACTCAAAAATCGTTTAAATTTAAAAAAATACGCAAACTTATTTCGGACTTTGCATTTTAATAATAAGATAAAAATAGTTGTATGTGGAACTAAAGCTAATATTGAACACGAGAGAAAGGTGTTAATAGAAGAAGGTAAAAAAAATATTAGAATTTTCGAATTGCCAATTTTGAGACAAATGCAAAAAGTGAAAATAACATTGAAAAGTTATTCATTTTATTTCTAATTGATTGTTTGTTTTGAGTAGTTTTGTTTAGTTTTTTTTTATTAAAATTACATTATAATTATACATTTTATTTAAAATTATATTGGTTTTGATAATGAATAGGTTGAAATTATATATTTATGATAAAATATAAGGTGTAGTCATATAGGTAATAAAGTAAAAAATCATTTGTGTTTTTTGAAATATTTATATTCAATGTTATTTTATTGTGTGTAATATAAATGTTATTAAAGGTTTGTTTACTTTAAAATGAATGTAAATAATTGCAAATCAAAACACAAATAGAAAGTTTTCAATTTAATCGAATTTGAACAATTAGTTTCGATGTTTATTTAAATAAAATTTAGTTCAACTATACAACATTGTATACATCTCAAGCTGTATTTATCAGTTATTTTTTAAAATTGATAAACAATGAATTTAACTAACACTGTTTTTTTTAAATAATAAATATATGTCAAAGTAGTTTTTTTGTTTATCCCAATTGAAACAATTCAAATGTTTGTAACACAAACACATATGTTTTATACAAATGTTAAACATAATTAATACAGTAAAACCTTTCATTAGTAGATTAAATGTGAAAATAGAAATCCTCAATTGTAATTATAAAACTATTTTTTTACTTTTTTCCCCTTCAATGAATGTTTTTAATTTTGATTGGTTGAAAAGTCTCTTGATAAGGAGATACACTTAGCCGGAGACCATACGTCTCAATTTACCCGGGGTTAGGTCCGAATCTAATTAATTTTTAACAAAAAGAAAAAATCAGCCAGTTAAACAAATTTTATTCTTTTTTTGGACAAAAATAATTAAAAATAATTTAAATGAAACATAATAAAACATTTGTGTTTATAGTTGAGTGTT
>NW_004191750.1:2162-5088 GCF_000330505.1 Entamoeba invadens IP1
TATTATTATGTTGAACTGCCTCATTTTTGCTTTTAAAATTATTTTTTGTTATTAAATTTAATAACATTTGAATTAATTATTTTTTTTATTTTGTTATTACATTTTTTTCTTCCAAAATAAAATTGCCATAAAATAAAAAAATAAGCAATAAACAAAAGATTATTTTATCATTTACAATAATTTGCAATTTGCTTTTTGAATTTATAAAACACCACATCAGTTATTTTTTTAAAATGATTACCATTATTTTTTCATTGTCAAAAACGAAGGTTTTTTGAGACGTATGCCGGAGACCCACTAATAAGTGTTTTAACTGTGGTTAATAATTGGACTATTTTTGTTCTTTAAAATATAAATTTAATTTAAATAGATAATAACAAAAAAAAATAAACAAAAATGTACTAACCGGGACTCGAACCCGGATCTCCACCTTGGGAGGGTGAAATTCTGCCCTTAGACCATTAGTGCTTTACATTTTTAAACACTAAATTAATAGTTGAATATTTTTGAAATTTACATTATTAGAATTTTATTGTTATAATAACAGATAAATAGTATTTGAATATAAAAGATACTTTTTGAAAAAACAAAATAAACTGTTTTGTGAATAGAATACAGTCAAAGGCGTCAATTTGTTGTAAACGAGTAAATTTTGATGAAAATTCTTTTTAACATTGAAATTTATGTTTTATAAAAAAAATAGTTTTTGATTTAACAAAAGTTACAGATTCGAGAACAAAATATTTAATTGTCGTACACCAAAATGATTGGCCAGTTGTACGACAAATAAGCAAGTCCAAAATTTTTGATTATACAAAAGTCTATAAAAATATATAATCAAATTTTAAACATCAAAAATACAATATGCTTGTATTATTTATTATAACAATAATTTATAATATTAAAATATATTATATAAACAAAACTATAATAATCAAAACAAGAAACCACATTTAAAGCACTAATAAATATTGTTAAACACATCAAAACATTGGATGCAGTTATCTTACAGAATAAACGTAGAAACAATCACGTAGTATGAATTTTTGATACTCGATGCCGACTCGAGTGATAAGTCAACAAACATCATATGGTATTAAACCTTGTAGATAACCCATAAGGTCGAGCCTGCCTCGGTAATATTCATATTGACCAGACAACGAAAAAACATATACCCTTTTAAAATGTCATGCAGTATTATGTAATACATGACCACAATCATGAAGTTTAATGTATCGATGAACAACATGAAGATGTTTTTATAGCAAAGTAAAAAATAAAGATACAATTAAGCTCCAAAATAAATATAGCAGAGCACGATATGTTTAATATGTTAAACCAACATATGTAGATGGATTTGAAAACTGGGCTAACTTATCTTTCAAAAAAAAATAAAACAGAAAAAACAGAAATCGAAAAAAATTACAAAACTATAATTAATTTTATATGAGTGTTATTATATATTATTGTTTGTATATTAAAAATATATATTAAAAAAACTTTTGAGACAAATTATTTTAAAAATTGGTTTCATTTTTTTCTTATATTTCTTTGTTTCAAAAAACGAATATTTTATATTTAAAATTGTTTTTTATTTTAATTGAAACAATAACTAAAAAAACAATTTTTACTCCAATGCGACAAATTCCCTTATCAACAGTGAAAAAATGGGTTTTTGTTGTTTAATTCGAACATTTTGAATATAATTTAAATGTGTATTTAATATTCCATTTTACAAACAGTATATTTATTAAATAATCTTATGAAACAATTCCAATAAAACCAAATATTAAATTAACAAGTCTATTGCAGCATTTCTATTTTTGTTTACAAATAACCAATTTTAACTGCCAAGTTTTTTTTTACTTCTTTTTCATGAAATTAACCTTAGTTTTAAAACACTCAATTCTATGATAATAATATATTTAATGTTTATTACTACGGGATTTTTTGTGTTTCATTAATTTGGAGTGTTTTTATGAGTATGTTTTACTCCCACCATTTTTGTAAATGATACTTTTTGTGACAGTGAATGCACTTTAAATACATACAATATTTATCAAAATAAATACGACATTTAAGATAATAATATAAAATAAAACTGTTTTTTAATTGTAATATTTAAAAGTTAATTGTATGCTCGCCATTTAAACAACTTTTCTAATACTTTTTGAAGTAAAACTTATATCAAAAAATGTTTTTTTTAAAAAAAAAGTGGTCTTGTTAGGATACGTTTGTTTTTGCTGTGATAATCATGTTTAATAATTTTAACTTTCTTTATGTGACATTATAGTAAATAAGCTCTATATGTTACTGAAAGATAAATATAATAAAGATACTTGTTATATTCATTATCTTTTATTCTAAAAAAAATGATTCTTTTCAATGAACCAATTCAATTGTTGGTCTAATGCCTTTTTGTGTTTGTGGCTAAAGAAAATATCAAGATGGATTTCTTTAATAAATAGAATAAAAATTACTTTTTCCTTCAAATAGAATAATCTTAATATCACTAGAAATGTAAAAAATTTCTGGTGATATATTTCTGCAATCATTTTTACTCATTTATAAATAATTGCATTTAATTTAACAATAAGCATTGTTAATATTTCAATTTTTAATGAAATGTAAATTATAAAACAAAAAGTTACAAAGACTGAATTAATTCACAGATGGATTTATTTCTTCTCTTCCTTCTTCTCAGTGGCAGCAGCCTTTGGTGCGGCTTCCTTTGGTGCAACAGCAGCTCCCTTCTTTCCTCCCTTCTTTGGCATGTGTATTTAACGAGTGATTACAAAGATTCATTCTTCCCTTTTATAGAGGCAATCATTATTGTGGAGGTATGACAGCCTGTATTTTGTCCAATAATCGGGAATACTCGATGCCACATCACTGTGCTATTTTTGGTGTGCTATTTATAACAATG
>NW_004191750.1:5188-7395 GCF_000330505.1 Entamoeba invadens IP1
GATAATATTTGTGATTTGTTTGCCAAATCAATTTACATTCTAATTTAACAGATTTTGAAAATGTCAATTATAAACTAATAGTGTTATTATTTGAGTGGTACGTGCTTTAAGTAAACAACAAAACCTAACAAAATAAAAGTAACACATTAATAAGATAATACAAAATAATTAAAATATATAATAATGTTTTTGAATATTTTATTATAACGTCGATAAATTACAAAAAGGATTATAAATGTAAACAAAAAATTGTGCGTTTTTCTACAAACCCAACCTATTTAATGCCCAAATTAAAAAGTATATCATAATTAACGAAAATGTTAAAAATATAAAAAAAATAAATGTTGTATCAACAATAATTTATTAGGTAAATACCACACATTTTTAAAAATAATCAGAGTATTGTATTTAAACTATTCAGTAAATTTATATATAAATACTAAAAATGCAATACAAAAACAATTTATTGATAAGCCAAAATAAATAAAATAATTGACATTTTGGATGCGTGTTTTCATATATTAACACAACAAAGATAATAACACAATTATATATTTGAATAAATTAAGTACAAATATAAACAATTGTCAATACAAATTCGAATGTTGAATTGGATTTCCAGTTGAATTATGACTGTTAATGAATTCTTTTTTAATATTTATTGCGATTTTCGTGTTGTTTGTTTGACTTTATGTTGAAACAAAGAAAAAAATCAAATATAAACGATTGTTATTAATTCCATTGTGTAACTATATCAATTTCCACTATTTTCATTCAATAGATTTTATTGATAAATAAATATAAGCGAGATATTATAAACAATTATCTTTTTGAATTTATCGTTTTTATATTAAAACCACAACAAACACGCGTGTATATATATAAACAAAAATACAACAGCTATGATAAATTTAAATTGAAGCACCTATTTAAATACCAATTTTCAATTATTTAACAACAACATTTTGTTTATTATGTTTTACTCTATATTTCTACACCTTTGTTTTAAAAAAACAGTCTAAAAAATAATAAGTGGTAACTTTTCAATGTGTAAACATGAAACATCGAACTAATAATTATAAAATAACACCAAATTAAGAATATCACAGTTTACACCAATTTTGAGTTACAATTTGTTGCTCACATAAACTTGTATAGATATATATATATTTAAACCATTTCCCCGTAGTCTAGGGGTAAATTATTCATTAAAAACAAGCTTTTTATGGGTTATGTTTCTTAACTTGTTTTAATAATGATTATGAATGTAACAACTACAAGCTGAAAACGTATCTGGTTAATGCATCAAAAATAATCTAAAAAACTCGAAATAATAAGGCATTTTTAGATGTGGTGGACATTTTTTTAATCATATTAAACAGCCTTATGATTAACATTTGACATTTTTTATAAACATTTCAAATAGTTTGAATTTGTTTATTTGAACAAGTATTTTTTGATCATTTATAAATACATACATATAGTATAGTTTCTTTGTTGGTGATGTCAAAAATAATAAGATTTTTAAATGTTTTTACTGTTGTTTTTATTGATTGTTATTATTTTATTTGAACTGAGAGCGTCGTTTTGAATACATTATGATTGACTATTTATAATACATTTTAGTTTGGCCGTATTTCCAATTAAAATCATTAACATTTCAAAAAAACATTGTCTGTTTAATTGATTTTTTTTTTCTTTACCTTTTAATTTATTAATTAATAATCAGAAAATAATTAATTGAATAAAATATCAACAAACTTGTTTTAATAATCAAAACTTAAAACTTAAATAGACTTATATTGCTTCGAAACGAGTAAAAGTCAAGACTCAATCTTTTTAATTGTTTTTAAGTGTAAACTAAAACTATTTAATACACGAAACTAAAGTATGGCAAGACTCGATGGATATCACATGATGATTGTATCATAATATTTCACTTTGTTTGAAGACTTTGTTAAACTCGAAATGTTAAACAAAAAGTTTTTCAAAAACACCGAAAAGTTCCACTCGAACCCAATTCCATTGACAAATATTAATTTAAAATATTTCCCAAACGTTGAAACTTTTAATATTTTATATGAGACAGACGACGACTTTTGATATGAAGTATTGACTTCCTACACGACATATCCTTCAAATGTCAGAAAATTGTTTTTTAAAGTGAAATGTTGGTACGAAGTTTCTTTATAGAAGTACGTCGAGTC
>NW_004191750.1:7495-13036 GCF_000330505.1 Entamoeba invadens IP1
TTAAAACATAACCCACAACAAAAAATATAACAACATGTGTCATTTAAAAAGACACATGATTTTATAAGAATCTGAAAATGTTTTTAACCATATTTTAATTATTTTGGCTATATAAACGGGATTATTCCGAAACTTATCGTGTTAATAAATACAAAACATAATTGGTAATTCCAAGACACATAAAAACACTTGAATATATAGCCCGACTGACTATAACTTAATAATTGGTTTTATACGAAGAATAAATAATAACAATAACTTAATTTATAACATAAAACATGATAAAACATCATTTTGTGCTGATCACTTGATTAACAAAAATATTTTGAATAGTCACAATGGTTGAGAGAAAATACAAAAATAAATAAAATATCATTGCTCATTTATTATAAATATTAATAAATTTATTAAAATAAAATAATAAACAATATTAAAAATATCAATCAAAAAGTGAACAAGAGATTCAGAACATAACAAATAAAAAAACAATTTCCATTTTCAACAACACTGAATATAAAAATTGTTCAAGTGAATGAAGAAACTGACTTTTTGATATCAATTAAGAGTGCAGTATATGATGGCTTCAAGTTATTGTAGCTTTAAAAAAATACTTGAAAAAACAAAAATGAAACAATTAAAGATTTAACGTTGGTAAGGTCAACTGAAATTAACATTTATTTGGCATGTTGTATTCAATTTAGATAACATTTAATATAATGTAATTGACTACTCTTTGTGTTTTATTCAATAAAATTTACTTTTTTATTAAAATTGTGTTTTATTTTTGTTTGTTTTTGGTTATTGTTGTGTTGTTGTGTGTTGTTGTTTGTTTTGTTTTAAAGTCCAATAATTATCAAATATTGTTCATTAAGTTATAATATATTATATGTTTACCATTAAATAATAAAATAAACCCATAATTTATGTTTAAAATATATAATCAATTCAAAAGTTAATAACATTTCAATGGTGTAATTGATTTGTTCTTAAAATGGGTTTGGTTTGGATCTTTTTTCAATAAGTTATAAGTTATAATATAATTACAATTCAGAATAAAAAATTATAAAATTAATTTGTTTAAATTTTGATTTAATAATAATAGTACAGTGTTAATAACTCATTAAATGTTTAATTATAATAAACCATTCATACAAGTATAAGTTTTATATTCTATTTGTTTTCGAACATCTTATTTCCAATAAGATGTTTTAAACCTTTTTCGGTTTTATTTTCAAAATGAATCATATTATTATAATAAAATGTATTAAATTTTGATATATTTTGTTTATTAAATTGAACGAATATCCCAAAAAAAAGAATTTAATATGAATATAAAAAAATTTTCCCGAATATATGCATGCAAGCATGGTTAATCAAAAGCCTGTTTACTAAATAGTCCAGTCCCAAAACTGCAGATTATTTTTGGATTAAACTGATTTTTTTGATCAAAATTATATTGTTTTTTGTAATTTTTGCAACAAACATTTTTAGGAACACAAAAGAAGCAAAACCATTTGAAATCCAATTGTTGAAGAAAAATATTAATATTTGCCGAATATACCGTTGTAATTCAGCAGATAATTGAAATATGATAAACGTAAAATAACGGGGTTTTATCTTTAAAAAAATTATTACTTCTTTTAAATAATTTAACTATTTTATAAAAAAATCTTTAACTGAATAAAAACAATAATTAATCATTCAAAAAAACTCTTTTTTTGAATAATTTTGGAAAGATAATTAACCCTAGTGTTTGTTTATTGAGTTCAAAAATCAAAAAATAAACAATTGTTAATTTTGTTAATAAAAATATTAAAAACAAATATTGTTTTATTACTAATAATGTATAGTTTAAAACAACAAAGTTTAAACTATTTTTTTATTGTTTGATGAAAAATTGATAATAATTAATATGATTATATTAAATATTTATTTAATGTAATATATATATATATATAATTAAAAAAATAATTTATATTTTTTATATCATATTAAAATAAAAAATATGTTTAATTAAATATTTTTTTTAAAAAACAAATCAAAATAAATAATATCGCTTTTCTTAAACGAGTATAAAGTAATGACAATTAAATTGCAAAAACAACCAAATGCGACATATAATACATTCACTTTGTCTTAAATAAAAGCGCGTCATTTCTTGTCTCAGCCAAGTATTTATCAGACTGAAAAAATATAGAACACTTATATAAGCAATCATGATGTTCGACATCTGGAGCGAACCATTTATTAAATCGGTCAAAATTATTTCAATTGCAAACAAACTGTCGTCTCATTGTCTTTGTTGTTGTTACAGAGACGATGCATTTATGTAATAAATTAAGCTATGCAACGAAAAGTATTTGAATGGGCAAATTTTTAATTGAACAAATGCTGTGCACCACAGAGAAAACACAAACTCTGTTGATGTAGACGCTGAATTATAAAAATTTCTTTCCGCACTTTGCTAAAAACCTGAAGTGTCTTAAACATACATTGACATAATGTAGTCATTTTGATGAGTTGATAATGAGCTAAAGTGCCAAAACGTTTGCAAGATTTACTTATTGGTTAACGACAACATACTTTTTAACAAAGTCAACACGCTTTAAAATCAGGATCTACACTCTCTGCAAAATTTAAAACAACATATAGTTTTTTTACTAGTAATTAATCTAATAATTTGTTTCATTTTCTTTTTTAGATTAAAAAACAACTAAAAAACTTAAATGATAATTGCTATTACATTATCACTCATGATAATACTTACCGTATTGATCATTGTCCTTGTCTTCTTGGGTTCCACCAAAAGGCCAGAAGATTGAATGCTGAAGAAGAAAGGACAACCACATCCACAACTGCCGAAATCGAAAGAGGAAATTTGAGATGGCAAAGTCTGCGTTTCAAAAAGACTTTATTAGTCAGTCCCACATTTAAACAAAATAATCACAAATTATTTGAAAATATATATAACTGCGTGCTGTGCAACAAACTTGTTACCAAAAGAGACCATTCAACACACGTTTTTGATGTTCACGCGTTCAATGTTGCATCACAAAAAACATCTGTTGAAACTCTTTGGTCTCAAAAACACGAAATGCTGAATAAGCTTGCACTGTGGGCTCTTTACGATTCAAGACTTACACCTCACAAAAAAATTTGCGAAGAACTTAACATCAACGAAGTGAGTCTTTCCTTCGTTGTTGAAGACTTTGATTTGTTTGGCTCTTGGGTGGCGTCGATACAAGAGATTGTCTTAAAAGAAATTGGAGGGTTATCAGAAAGGTACGAGGAGAGTGCATTAAACAACTTGGATTATGTGGTTTTCGGCGAAGAAGCAAACTACGTCGACGTTGTTGATGATAAATATGATGATGACAAAATGATATCAGAAGACGAAGTTACTTCAATGGACGATTTAATAAACTGTGAAGACATCTCTGATTCCATCCATAATGCCACACAACCTGAAGAAATTGATTTAAAATGCAAGAGCCCAAAAGAACTCAAACTGATCAAAATGGTAAAGTTGTTGAAATCCAACTTCGAAAAAGGAAATCAGTATGTCAAGGAACAAATTGTCCACTCAATTGAAGCCCACATCAACTCTGAGATAACATCCAATGGAAAAGAACTAACAAGAGGTCAGAGGGATGCCGAATTGGGTGAATTTATTGTATTATATCTTTCTTTTATGAGCGCAGGGAGTGGGCTGTTTCAAACGCAAATAGAAGATGTGGTGGGTTTCCTCAATTTCTTTATTGATGCTACAAAAATAAATATAAAACCATTCAAACTCTCTCTAAGTGCATCCACTATTAAAAGGCGAATTTCGTTGATAGCAGATGTAAAGAAAGACGAAACTAAAAAAGTTTCTCCAAAAAGCAAAGTATGTGGGTCTTATGGCTGATGGCGCAAAATACGGCTCCAGTGAGCACTTCAGTCTGTTTTCAATGTCAGTAAGTGAAAACAACGAGGTGAATGAGTCTAAACTGAAAATCGAAAAATTTATAGGGAAGCCATCATCCGAAAATTGGTTAAAGTGGATAGTTTCTGTTGGCGAGGAATTTGAATTTGACTTCAAAAAATGTTCTTCTGTCACGTTTGACGGGGCAAGCACAATGATCAGTGAAGAAGGAGGACTTTCTGGTAAAATAACAAATTGGCTCAGTACAAAAGGCTTTCTGGTAGATCTATTTCAATCCAATTACTGTTTAGCCATAGGCTAAGTAAAGCTGTCGAGAAAATAAACGAAATTGTAGAGGTTGCAATAATCAAGAAATATCTGTACAAATTAACAACCAACAACGTTAGAACACTCTGGGAGCGGTTTTGTTCACAAAGGGGAAAAAAGTTGCTCTAAACATCCCGCATTATTCTAATACAAGATTCCTTTATATCGCAACAATATCAAATATGTTATTCTGAAATGAAAAAATTCAACTCCAGAGTGCCAAATATACAACGAATTGAGTTGAGCCGAAGTGAAAAAGAGTCAATTTTAAAAAAATACTTTGGAAAGGTTTCTCCCAACTTGAGTGAATCATTGTTAAATGTAAAGTTGAAATCGATCGAGACAATCACTTTCACATCGACGCTTGAAGATGAGAATTTTGTTGCCATTTTGTATTTTGTTGATTATATAATCACCAAAGTCAAAGTTGTCAGTGACTGGCTTCAAAAGCGCAACCTTTCCTTTTCTATCGCATACAAACGAATGATCGATCTCATCATTTTTCTCATCGATTTCAAAACACAAATTAATGATTCTGAAGATAATGCACTTTTTTCACTTCCATTCTTGAATTGTGTTAGTCTTTCCGAAAGGTCTGGTATGCGTCAAGTGTGTTACTCTATCGTGAACAGATTGGTCCAGGCTCTTTCGGTACGCTTCTCAAATCCAACAGGAAAAATCAAAGAAGAATATTTGAAGTTAAACGGGTTTGCAAAGGAAAACGAATTGTCAATTAACAGTTTAGATGACTTCACGAAATTGGGTGAAAAGGAACGTAAACCCGAATTCATGGTCGCGTTAAATTCTTGTTTTCTTTCAGAATATGAGAAAGTAAAACAAAACACTTCTTCTGAGTTAAACATGGAAATAACAAGATTTAATGAGTAGAAAAGGAATAATCAACAAATAATAATAAATTTGCAAGCTGTCAACAACGAACAAATAGAATGTGAAAAGCAAATCATTTTAAATTATTGCAAATTTCAAAGGAGAAAGGTGGACGGTAAAAAGGAATTGTTCAAAAATGAAAACTCGAAAATTCTGGCGGCGGAAATACAAAATTCGAGGGAACAAAGGGCAATCCAATTAAAAAAAAACTTTCATCACAACTCACAATGTGACCTCGTTTTTGGTTTTCAGCCAAATGAGCGAGAGTGATCTTGCATTGTTTCCATTGTTGTTGGATTATTCACAAAAAGTTGAAGCTTTAAATGTAACATCGTGTACTGTCGAAAGATCATTTTCTCGACTGAAAAATATTTTGAAAAGCAACATGAACGACAAAACAATAAATGCTCTGTTTGATGTCA
>NW_004191750.1:13136-25982 GCF_000330505.1 Entamoeba invadens IP1
ATTGATCTCATCCAGTCTCCTTGAGGCATCAGCAACGAGTATATGTGTTGTGTTTTTTAGTGTTTAATAATACAAAAAATAATAACAATACAAAAAGAACAAGCAATTGAACAGAATCAACTAAAACATTATAATATGAAGCTATGATTATTGCCACAAAAACCGATTAATGGATATATGTGCAATTGTTTAAATGTATCTATTTGTGTGTTTTAAATGTTGTTAATTATATGAGTGAATATTATTCTGTTTATTAAACAAATTGATTATTGTTTTCAAAAACCAATAGTATAAACGATTTGAAGGATAGTCAGATTTTATATCAACTTTCTGTGATTAAATAGATTGATTGATAAATGCGTGTAGTCTAAAACCTTCTTGTGTTAATTACTTTTTAGAATGTATTACATACAACATTATAATAAAAAGAATATGCCATTTTAAAATTTAATCATAAACACATTCAAATAACTCATTTCATTGGATATATTGATCATTTATTTTTTTAAATTTTTTAAATATTTAATTGTAAATATTCTATTCAAATAAACATTAACATAAACTGTTTTTCAAAAGTCGGTACTGTCATATTTTTAGAACTTCCTAAAGTCCCGTTTTTTATTTTTGTTTTTTCCTAAAAAAATAAAAAACAAAAAATCGAAAGTACTGACTTTATTTTGAAAAAAATACCAATCCCGTTCAATTATTTTCGTACAAATTCGGGAAAATATTGGAATATTAGCCATCTTTTTCCAAAAAACCCGATCCCGTTATTTGATTTGATATCAACTCGATACTTCGCAACATATACACAGCATTGTTGGCCTAAAAGCACAACAATTAACGTTTAAGTGAATTGGGATGGTGTTATTTGTGTCGAGTTTTAACTGATAATTACTTTCGTTTAAAAATATTTTCAATTAAAAACAAACATGTGGTTATCTTCTCTGAATAAAAAATAATGAAATATAGAGTTCCAAAAACACCAAAATAATTACAGCAAATGTTTGATAATTTTGACAGTCATAAGTCAAAATTGTCAAAGGGCAACACAAGAAAAATAATACAAAATAACAATAATGTTTTGTTATTGGATATTTTAAAAAAGATGTTCTCACTGAAATGCTCAAAAAGAATGTCGACTTTTTAAAAAACAACGAAGATAAATTATCAAATTATTTTGTTATTTTTATTGTTTTTGTGACAACACTACTAAGCATACTAATCTACGAACTAAGCTTTTGTTTTGTGAATATTTCATTAATTAATAAAATGTTTGATAATGAAAAAGATTGACATTAAGTTTATTTGCTTTTGTACTAAAATGCACTTTTGGGATAATTCGTGTGTTTTTCTGAAACAAAAATCCCGTTATTTCAAATTTTATATGGATTTTTTTAATGCTTAAAAATTCTTCAAGTAAAAAAATATTTTTTGAAGACTGTTTTTCTCTTTTTTATTTGGAAAAAAATAAGCGAATTTTATTACAAAAAACGATTCCCAAAAATAATAAACAAAATAAATGCAAAAAATCGGGACACCCCAGTATTGACTTTTGAAAAACAGTTTATATAATAACTAATTATTATTAATTTGGGTTTAATATATTTATTATATTAATAGTTATTTTTTAGTAAAATATAATACTAAATGGTTAATATAATCATTTTATTAAGTGTTACATGTTATTAGTATAATGAATTAATATAAACATAAAAACCCATAATAATAAATGTTAATAGTAATTTCATGCAAAAGAAATAAAAAAACAGTATATGTAATTGATTGTTTATAAGGTGGGGTTGGTTAACTCTTTTGTTTAGTATAGTTTGTATATAAAATAACAATATATAGTAAATTTAAATAAAAAATATAAAATATGTGATATAAAATAAATGTTCATATTCAAGTTAGATGATACAAATTAATATACTAATGTTAATAAATGAATACATAATATAAACAATGAATTTAATGTGACAAAGATGGTAAAGTAATTTGTGAAATCAATTTGAAAAGTAATCTAAATACCATATAGATAGTTAATGATATACCCCGTTAGCTGACCGAACTATAGATGACTTAGAAACTATATTTTATATAATACAATAATAATAAATATATGGATTTATTAATTATAATTTTAACATTGTTATTTATAACCATATTAATTATAAATTAATTAATTATAAAACAATATTATTATGTAATATAGTTAATTTATATTTATTAATATAATTGTTATATTTTTAAAATTTATTGTAAATTATAATTAATTATACTATTAATCAAAATTATTCAAAAACTATATTTAATATTATATTTATTCCGGGACCTACATTGACACCACCACCTCTTAAAATAGATTTATTTTTTCTATTTCGAATCATATTCAAATTAAAATTATAGTAAATAGGAAACTGGGATAATATTAGGTCTGGTTCCCGAATTCAAAAAATGCCGAAAATTCACCTCGAGTTAGTGGAAACCAAGTGAGACGGAGCATTGAAAAGAAGGCTCTGAAGACGCACTCAAACAGTCTGTTTGTGCACCATTTCACCCACTTTCCAAGTCCTCCCTTGGCGCGGATCCCCCATGACCCCCCGCAAGCGGGAGGGAACCACATCCGCGTCCACACAGTACGGACAAGGAAAGTGGGTGACATGGGTACGCACAAACAGTGACTGAAAAGTGGACTCCCTTCAAAAAACACTCGCGGCAAATATTTTTTTTGGTAAAGGTGGTGGTGGTCAATGTAGGTCCCATTTATTCCATGTCACAACCAATAATTTTTTCAATCTAAATAGTAAAAATATCAATTATTTAACTAATCCAAATAAAGACTGTTATACTATATTATTGTTATTATTATACCATTTTATTTCACCTGAAACGACGCGTTTGTAAGTGCTGTTATTTTTTATTGTTTCTCTATTAAAAATACATTATATTTTTTAAAATAATCGGGATGTTTGTGGAAAATATAGCCCATTTGTTAGGTATAAAAGAATCTAACTTAACAATCCTTATATTCAAAACCCTAAAACCGAAAACTGCTACTTTTTTTAAATATAGAAATCGCCCACAGTCAGCGACACGTATTAGGATTAAGGATTAGGTAAAAAAGGCCTAAAAAGTTTTGGCATAAAGCAGAAAATTGATCAACCATGATGCAAGTCTTTTATTAAATTCGTTTTTTATTTGATTTATATAAATAGAAAAAAGTTCAAATTTACACATTATTTTTTATTATAACTTTATATAAAATGAAACTAACGAAAGATTATTCTATGATGTAATTACTTTTATAAATTGAATAAATTCAAATCTGTATATTATTTGTGCGAACTATTAAATGATTTTTGTTTTCTAATACGTTCTTTTCTTCATAAATTTTAAAATGAAATTTCAATTTTCCCAGATTTTTTTCCATCAACTTTTCTTTTTATTTAATCATTTTATCTCATTTTGTCCATGTTTTTTGTAAAAAGGTATTGCCAAGTAAGCCAGTTCAGGTATGGCGCTTAGTGCAAGTATGTCGCAGGTTTTTAATTTATAATTTGGGAATGATTGTATTTTTGTTATTGTGTATTTTTATTAAATTATAGATTCGAAATTCTTTGTAAAATACAGTTAATTTCTATAATAATTAATTCGTTTAATTAAAGAGTTGTTTTTAAATGTTATTTTGTTACAAACATGAAAAACATGAAGTTTAATTCTATATTTAATTTTGTACAATAAAAATATAACAAATAAATTAAGGTAAATTAATTAAAAATTGAATTATTCTTTCGACAAAATATCCAAAACTTAAAAACTTATTTAAATAAACATTACATTCTTAACGAGAATGAAAATTATAAATGATATTTTAATTATTTAAACGTTTTAATATTAATAACATGTTTATTATAAATTATTTTTTTAGTACGTTTACATTTACTTACCATATAAATCAACTTTATGACAAATCAAAATTACCTTATATACCTATTTATATATACTTTTAAAAATATTCATTTACTATATAAACTCGAATAATAAAAGCACTAAACATCAAATGATTTCCATCTTTCTTATTGTCCTAGTAGCTCAGGCTGAATATCTTATGACCACCTACGACGAATATATGAATGTCTACCAACTTGATAAATGTTATTATACTGGAAGCAACACGTATACCAAATACAGCAAAGATGGAAAGAAAGCCAGAAGTTATACATCAACCACGTGTGACAATTGGGTTGATCAAGGTCCTTTTGAGCTTAATAACAATCAATTCTTTGTGAAAAACCTTCCAGAATACTCAGCAATTGTATATTCATACCTTGATGCAAAACACTGCACCATTAAAGGAAGTGGTCCATATCCAATAGAAATGCTTATAAAACCTGGGTGTGTAAAAACTTCAGAAACATCTTCGTCAAAATCAGAATTTGTAGATGATTGGTTTATTAAAAACATTTACGATGAATCTGAGACGTGTACTGGAACACCTACTAATGTCGTGAAAATAGGATTGGGAATATGTGTTACGGATGATAATGGATTATATTACACAATCAGAGACTCTGCGATGACATATTCAATGTTATTTGCTATGATATTGGCTTTTATAATCTAAATCAAATATGATAATAACTTTTGTTTAAAAATTAAAAATAATAGATAACATTATACTTTGCAAAAATATTTTTCATAAATGATACATACAAATCCATATACATTAAATACTATTATAAATCTATTGAAATTGTATTTGATTTTGCATTTTTATTATGTTAATGAAATTGTATATTTTGGAAATTTGGTCATTTACATAGTGTTGAATATTGTAATACAACATCTTTTTTATATTCTGACATTTTAGATGTTTAAAATGGTTTTATTTTTAATTGTATTGTATTGTATAATTTAAAATAGACAGTTTTTAATATCAAAATTGTTTATATATTGTCCTTCATTATTATTATTAAGTGGCAACTTTTTGAAAATTGTTATTAATTGTTTTTTTTCTTAAAAATTATTATAATTGGTAAAAACAAATGCAGTCAAAGTAAAAAAGGATGTCTCAATGAAAAAACTTATCATAGACAAGGGAGTTTATTGTTAATTTTTTAATTTTCATTTAGCTTTTGTAGCTTATACTCATTTTTATGTTTTTAGTAACTTTTTAAAAAACAATATAATTGTACTTGATATGTGTAACTGGGTTGTTTTTTTGTGAAAAAGGTTTAAATTAAATTAAAATTGATTTTTTTTATATAGTTTTAGAATTATTAAATAATAATTATTTTTTACTATATTTTTTTATGACAGGTTTCTTTCTGGACTGTAGCCATTATTTTTAAAAATAATAAAATAATTTTTATCGTTATTTTTTTACATAGAAATAAAGTTAAAACAAAACCAAAAAGAATAAGAAAAAATAATTTTTGGAATATGCCACTTAAAATGACACATATTATTAAAACTATAATATCCCAGATGTTTATTATAATTACATAACAACGATAAGAAAATATACAATCATTAAAAATACAAGGCCCCGTAGCACAGTCGGTAGTGCATCGTACTTATAGAATAGAGTTATGCGAGGGTCGCGGGTTCGATCCCCGCCGGGACCATTTTAATTTATTTTAATCTATAATCATTTTTAAAGTAATTGTATAGTTCTAATATTATAAAATTATTAAAATTAAATGCAAATAACACACTGATGTCTTCAATAAACACCAACACATTGTCTTCTAATTTCGACTTCTTGTCTTTTAATTTATAATGTTATAAAATAAACAATCTTTTTAATAAGTGCCTTCCTAGCTCAGTCGGTAGAGCGTGCGGCTTTTAACCGTAAGGTCGTGGGTTCGAGCCCCCGGGTGGCGTTTTTTATTTTTCGATTGTAAAGACATTGAAATAATTACTATTATATATAATTACATTTGGTGAGCATTTGTGGTCTAAGGGCAGAATTCCACCCTTCCAAGGTGGAGATCCGGGTTCGAGTCCCGGCAAATGCACTTATTATTTATTTGAAACTTCACTCTATTTTTGATTGTTAAATGATTAACACAATTGAAATGGTTTTCATTGTTTGTATTTGAAATTTTAAGATGACAAAACATAATAGATTGATAAAAATGCTTTGCCATTTACAGGTTGACATAACCCATAAAATTTTAAACTACCTAGAGTTTAAAGTTATTTAATTTTAAACAGTATCCTGAACAAGTATGAAATCAAAAATGTGTTCATAAAAACACAACAAGAAATGAAGAATTCAAAGTTCCCATCTTTTGGCAGCAACAAGAAACCACCACAACGTTAATGTATTTGCAAACTCTTTTTACAGCGTCCACAACATTTTCCTTCAATTTGAATTTACACGGTTACTGCCCCACTATACTCTTTGATATCATAAATATGCACCTTTTACTCTTTACTAATCTTTTTATTAAAAACTTCGTTAATTTTCATTGTTTTCTGAAAGAAGGTAGTATGTTTACAGATCTTTTCACAACTTTTTTTGCGTTTCTGACACCCCATTTGAGTTGTTGTTTTTTGAGATATCTTCCAAGATAATTGCAAGAATTCCCGCAAGCTTGTGAGCAAGATTCACAGAATGGACCAGCCTTTGTCTGCTTTGTAATCTATTTGACTTCATGTCTTTTTTTGATTGCATTTTTGATGTTAGTCAATGAGATATTTCTTCATCCACAGACAATTATTTCACTTTCAATATCAGTGATATTCTTTATGTTGTACTATGAAACAGCACGCTTAACGATGGTGTAGAAAAATGAAGTTGGGAAGAGTTTGTTTTTGGGAAGCTTTGGCTCTTATAGTTCCTTCTCGTTTTACAAATTGGTAATTGTAAGCAGTTCGACAGTCTTTCCAATGCAAAGTCCACACAATACACAGGCAAACACAGCAAACTTCTTGCATCCAAAGAATTGATACTCTGCATCAGATACTTTTTAATTTGTATCAACATTGAAATAGATTTTCATTGCATTGTTGTAATACTAGCTATAATAATCTACAGTTATTACTTTTTTAGACTTGTTGCAATATGGACTAAAAACCTCCGTGTTCGGAGTGTTACATATGTTGGGCGTATCCGCAACAGCATCACGTATTGGCTTTGATATTTTTTGATTGTTTTTTTTGCTTCTGGAATTAAATTTGTTAACTTTAACATGTGATATAATTTTTTACCTAAAAACTACATTTCATAAAAATAAAACACTATTGATACCACATAAACTTCTTATATCATTATCCATATTCAAAAAAACAAAAGGACAATTCTTTCAACGAGTATTTAGCATTTTTAATGTGGAGTTTTTTCTTTTAATCACAAAAATATAAAAATGGGAAAGTGAACTCTTAATTTTTCAAAGTTACTTTTTTAATATTTTTATCAAAAGATATTAAAAGCTAAAAATTTTGATATCTAAACATGCGAAAAGTGTTCTGAACAATGTTTGTGTGATGATTAAATTATAACGAACTATGTACATAGCTAGAATTACCTGTATTTTTCTATTACTTGTTTGTCTGTAAAACAAAAAAAATAAACCAGAAATTATCAATTAAATAAATAAAAAAAAATCAATTAAATGGAGTTTCTTTTAAATAATTTTTTAGACAAATAGTTTCTAATAGGCTCGTCATAATATTTAAGAACAGCACAAGAGAATAAAAATGCGATAAATGCAATTTCAAAGAACATCACCCACAAAAAGTATCCAGATTCTTTGTTAAAAGTATTTAACCACACTGACATGTATATCAAAAACGTTTTGTGTATCATAAACAGTGGATACGACACTTCTCCACAAAAAATCGCGACTTTTTTCATAATGTGATTATTTAATTCACAATTTGTAGCTATAAAAAGTGTAAGTGGATATAATATACAAACACAAAACATGCAATATATCGAATTTTGAATATTACTCATATAGTAACTGTTCACTTTAAACGAAACAACAACGATTATGGCACTGATTAATGCACCAAACCGTATTTCTGGTCTTTTTCCATATTTTTTTAATCCACCAATTGTGAAATTTCGATACAAATAATTCAATGATGATTCCATTAACAAATGAAAATCTTGCTCTCGTGATGCCAACAAAAAAACCACAGCTACCAAAGACATACCCTCTATCAAAGGAAATACCATTAGGACACATACTAAACTCAAAAACATGAAGTTGACTTATAACAAGTAGTAATAAGAATAATAAATCGACTAATGTAACAAATACAATGTGAATATACCTTAAGAAAAATGCATATACTATTGCAAATAAATACTCAAAGAAAACAGTCCATGTTACTCCGTTTGGTATGAACTCCCAATTGGTATCCCAATTTGGAAATGAAAATATATTAAGCAATAAATACATTAGTATTTTACCAATATTCATCGTGTAAAACGGTGGATATGCAAAGATGGCAATAATTGTACCAAATACTTGCATTGGGAATAGTCGAACTACTCGACGCAAAAGAAATGTAAATGGGTTGAAAATTGTATTTTTGGAGGGTTGACATTTTTGTGTGTTTTCACTTGTTTTTATATTTACATCATTCGTCGGCACTTTTTCATCTAAAATAGGTGTTGATATTTCTGTTGCGTTTTTGGTCGTTTTTTCATCATCATTTTTTGTAAGTTGAATTTGAAAAATATTTTGATTGACTCCTTTATCATTTAAAGTGGTATCAGTAAGATTATTTTCACTTGTATTTTCAGAAGTACAAGGATTTTCGTCGCTTTCAATGGAAAAGTTTTCTAATTCTTCATCTTTGTTGACATTTAACAATTTCAAATATTTTAAAATTCTTTTGATCTTTTTCAAAAAGGTGTAAAACATCAAGTTAAAAATTTTATATGTTTTTTCAATGAAATTGTAATCTTTATTATTTTTGTTTGTATAAGAAACAAAGAATCCAGAAACTAAAAAGAAGAAGTCAACACCAAGGTAACTATGACTGAAAAAATACTTGCCTGCAAATTTGTTGAACATGGAAAGATGACACAACATAATCATAATCGAACAAATTCCTCTTAAAAGTGATACTGTTGTAAAATAATGTTTCTGTTCGTTATTTGTTTCTTGTTGTGTTATACGTGAAGTATCGATTGTGTCATTTTGTTCAGTGGATATGACACCGTTGAACATGGTTTTTATTTCAAGTTTATTCGATTAAATTAGAAATATTTTTATATTAGTTGTTTTGATAGATAATAAAATAACACCAAAAGTTGATATTATACAAAATTGTGTAGTTTTAAATTTGTTTATTTCGAAACAAAATTATTATTATTTGAATTAAAAATAATTTGTTAAAATCAAATAAAAACAGAAAAAAATAATTGCCAACTTGATAAAATGTGTAGTTATTAATTAATATTATTATTAAAATTTTATTTAAGATTGTTTTGTATAAATAAATAAGACAAATAATCTTTTATTGAACGTATAATTAAAAAATACAACTTTATATATGATTACTTGTGTAAAAACTAAAATATTGTTATTCAATAACATTCAATTAATTCGTCCTTTAAGAATAATGATTAATATTCAATTAAAGTATAAATGTATTATATAAATAAATAATAAGTTTACAATATAAAGAATAATATGGTAAGAAGGTTATTTTTACTAAAATATTTAAAAAATGTTTGTTTTTTATATAACTAAAATTTAATATGTATTTATGTTTATTAGTTTCAAATAACTTAAAGAGAATGTTAAAGATTTGTTTATTTCACCAACAAAAAAATGCAACATCAAATAATAATTTGAACCATTGTAGAAATTTGTAATATGTAATAAAAATCGCACGTATTTGTGATTTTTTTTTCATTTATTTTTTTAATTTTTTAAAAACAAACTTTCAAAAATTGTTGCTCAAGTAAACAACACATTTTTACTTATGTAAAAGATATATGTATTATTATTTAGTTATGCACTTACAGTTATTTATAATAATTTAATTATTGTAATTGAATATTATGAGAAAAAAATAAAATAGAATAAATAGTGCAAATTTGACACTTGCTGAAATAAACAGTTTTTTAAATGTTTCACTTTATCAAAATCTAAAACTTTAAATTAAAAAAATAAGTCCGTAACATTTTAAATTGTTTATAAATTGAAAACAGTATTAGTATACTTTTGCAATCTACACAAATCAAATTGATAAAGTATTTAAAAATAAGATAAAATACAACAATATGAATCAATTATTATTTTAAAAATAGTTTATATGTTAAACAACTGACCAATCATCGTGTTGTAGACAAATAAATATTTTGTTCTTAGTACTGTAACGTTTATCAAAATTAAAAACTTAATTTTTTCATTTTTTTCACTACAAATAGATGAGTATTTCTGGATGTGATAATGATTTAAATATAGTTATCACATTTTTGTGATAACTATCTTTTAATAATAAGATTAACATTTTAATCATCATTTTTATTGTTTAGTTGTAATTGATCACATTTATTATTTTTGTGATATACCCATTCACATATTAAAACTTGTATTTGGTAGTTTATTAAATTAAACACAATTTTTTAGTTTTCACATTGAAAACGAAACATCAATTTAACATGTTTAATGATTTATAATTCCATTTAAAAGTAATATTTTGAACAGCCTTAGGGAAAAAAATACAAACAAGTCATTAAAAAGAAAAAAAACAAATAAAAACAACATTTTTATTATTATGATCTTATGAAAACTATTAATAACACATGATAAATACTTCACTTATATTTTTGTTGTGTTTAGTCATTCGAATTAACAGTCAACCAACAACCGACGAAGAGAATAATGAAGTAAGAAATATACTTTTGAAGTTGTTAGATTATCAATGGGATCTTCTCGATGGACTTCTTTTGAATAAAAAGAATATAAAAGATTACATTCCCCCCTTTGATATGAATGATTTTGAAATTACTGGCAAAGTACTTAATGAAGAAAAAAGTCTGTATAATTGTTTTAAAGGTGTTTATGAAGATAACATATTATCAAGAGAACAAACTCTCCAGTGTGTCAGATTGTTACAAGATTCAATAAACAGCAAACATTATTTTGACATTCATTTATTTATGCTCAAAAGAGTTAATGTATTACAACCAAAATTAGAATATTGTATTAAACATGAAGACCAAAATTATAAGACCTTTCTCAATCCTTTAGTAAAGTATTGCTTGTTATTCACAAGTTATTTCAATTTCATTCAAAGTTTGGAACAAAAACAGTTGTTTTCAGGAGCACCAGCAATACCAAAAGTTAAAAACGATTTGATTGAATTTATGAGAGAATTGAATAATGAAATACTCCTAACATTTGTTTCAAATACCCACAAAATATTACTGTCAATTCCAAATTTAAGCATGGAATTCATCGAAAGAAAAAGGTCGATTTCAAAACATGAAATGGATAATGTTATATTAGAAGATAAAAAAGAAAGAAAACCAAAACACCACAACAAGAAACCTCCAAAAACATCGCATACAACTTTTGTACACAATGCAGATTTTGGAATAGAAGAAAACAAAAAAGTTTTCAAAAAAGAAAAACATCCAACGGCTCGAGGATATAGAGCAAAGGGGTATCTTGCACAAGAAGTTGTTGATGCAGTTAATAAAAATTATCAAAAAGTTGAAGTACCAGAATGGCCGCTTAAAGAATTAACCTGGGGCTAAAATTGAATGAATTTTTTAAAATTATATTCAATCATAACACAAATAAGATATTCTATTTCATTATTCAAAAGTTTTTTTAAAAAATAAATATGTAATAATTGTTTATAAATAAAATTAAACAAGATTGTTTTCTACAAATACAATTTTTTAATAATAAAATTAAAAATATAAAAATTGTTTTTAAACTTTCATAAAAGTTCAAAACCTTTTTTTCATAACTTTTTTTAATGATAAAAATAACAAATTTGTGTTTTATTTGAAAATAACATATTTCGAAGTTGAATATTTAATATAAATATTAAATAGTAATATTAAATCTATATAATTAATAATAAACGAAAAGAAAGTTTAACAGTTGTTGAAAAGTTATTCAAAACTGTTTATTAATTTAATAAAACATGATTTAAACCAAGAAAATATACAGAATTTTATTAACCATTAAGTAATAATAGATAACGATAAACAGATTTTTCACTTTCGAAAATTCTACTTTATTCTAAAAGTTGTTATTAACTAAAATTTCTTTTAGTGACATTTTTGATATTTAAAAATATTGATTCTTAAAAAACAATCAAATGAACAAAGATAAGATAGTACAAAGTTCTTTAAGAGTTTTGAAATACTTTGTTTACTCAATTTTAAATGGAGGATTGGTTTTTTCAACTTCAACTGTTTCTTGTTTGATATCTCCGTTTATGTACATAAAAACTGGTATGTCGATATCCACCATATCATTGATATTTGGAGGGATTATACCATTGATTGTGTCATTTATACAGCCGATATTTGGTCTTTTGTCCGACATTTTCCCAATCAAAAGATTCAAAAGAAGATTTTTTATTGTTATTGGCAGTATTATTGCAATTATTCTATTGCCATTTGTTTCGTATTCTGACTCAATAGGCATTGCTTTGGGAGATACAAAAGGCACACTTTCAAACTCAACAAATTCATCTTCTGCAACAGAAAACGACATGATAATCAGTCAAGTACTTGGTGTCATTTTCATATCATTTTCTAGCACTTCAGTTGTAATTGTTCAAAACATGGACAGAGCTTTAATAGTAGACAACATAGAGTCAGAGTATCAACACAATGCAAATTCT
>NW_004191750.1:26082-27282 GCF_000330505.1 Entamoeba invadens IP1
AGAAAATGAAGATGAAGTTTTGATATAATTAATATATTTTGATTGTCCTTTGAGATGGTTTTGTTAACATTTGAAAGTCAATATCATTGTTGTCATCGCATACAATAAATGATTTATATTATTGTTTATTATTTTATATAACTATGTAAAAATGTATCTAATATCAAATTTATTTTTAATAAATAATATATAATACTTATATTAGATATAATAATAGACATATCTAAACTAATAAGTAAAATTTGTAATTGTTGTTATTCTATATGAATATTACAATAAAGATCGAATTACAATGATTTAACATTACTTGACCAATATTGTGACCCATTAAAACATAATTATTAGTTGTAGTTTATGTATTAAAAAATTAAAAATATGAAACTTTAACAAGTAGCTTATTGCCAACATTTGATTTATTAGCTGTAATTTATCTTTTATACAAATGCTTAAATTGAAGTTATTGAAAGAATTTGGTGTTAATATTTATTTGTTTGCATTGTTACGATTTCAACTTTTTATAAATTGGAAATTATAAAACGATAAGTCACTCAGACTGAATTAATTCACAGATGGATTTATTTCTTCTCTTCCTTCTTCTCAGTGGCAGCAGCCTTTGGTGCGGCTTCCTTTGGTGCAGCAGCAGCTCCCTTCTTTCCTCCCTTCTTTGGCATGTGTATTAAACGAGTGATTACAAAGATGCTTTCTTCCCTTTTATAGAGGCAATTATTATTGTGGAGGTATGACAGCCATGCCATGTCCAATAATCGGGAATACTCGATGCCACATCACTGTGCTATTTTTGGTGTGCTATTTATAACAATGACGTGGCACAATGTGGTGGTGAATAAAGGTGAAGAATTATGTGATCTGCCGAATTTCTATTTCTGTGGGTAATTTTCAACATTTAATACTACAATAGACCTAAACTTCGTAATAAAGTGGGATGTTTTGAGTTATGGCATATCAATCGTTTTGTGATGTCTATTTTAGATTGAAGTGATTTGCTGTTTGTCACCGCAATACACCCGTTGTGTAGGACATAATATGGCTGTCATACCTCCACAATAATGATTGCTCTATAAAAGGGAAGAATGCATCTTACAGTTCACTCGTTAAATACACGTGCCAAAGAAGGGAGGAAAGAAGGGAGCTGCTGCTGCACCAAAGGAAGCCGCACCAAAGGCTGCTGCCGCTGAGAAG
>NW_004191750.1:27382-33749 GCF_000330505.1 Entamoeba invadens IP1
GCCGCTGAGAGAAGGAGGAGAAGAAATAAGATGTATTCTAATTCACTACTCGTTTAGTATTATGTTATCTTTAAATATTATGAATAGTTTACATCATCATTAATTATCAATATAAAATTAATAAATCATATAACAATTATCAACACTATGCAGTTTATATTTCAAACAAGAACAACAAAATATGAATGATATAACAATTATCAACGCAGACATTATTTGATGTTCAATACTTTTGAAAATGATGATGATTTTATAATGTGTATATTTACTTATAACATTTTATCATAATGCAAATGACAAATTCATCATAACACACTGACGCATCTTGGTTTTGAGTCGTATTTTATAATTTTGGCTGAAGTTGTATTAGGCACTCCATAAAAACAGAACTCGTTGTATTTGGTTGTTTTTGGTATATAAATTGTACGTAGCTTAGGACAATTGCCAAAGCAAAAGTCGCCAATTTTTATTGTATTTTTTGGGATACGAATATTATTCAGATTTACACACCCATAGAAACATGCACATCCAATTTCAGTCACATTCTGTGGGATTCTGAGTGAACTTACATTTGCACATCCATAAAAACAGCATTTGCCAATTTGAGAAACGGTGTTTGGTATATCGATGTGACTCAATTTGGAGCAGTAACTGAAACAAGAATCACATATTTGAGCGATATTAATTGGAATTCGAAATAACATCAAGTTGGAACATCCATAAAAACAACACTTCCCAATCTCAGATACATTTTCAGGGATGTCGATGACACTCAATTTAGAACAGCCATAGAAACAAGCGTCTTCAAGTTGTAAAACGGAAGTTGGGATGTTAATTGATACCAAATTGATACATCCATAAAAACTGCTTTTCCCAATTTTTGTGACACTTGTGGACAAAGTTACTGAAGACAAATTGCAACATTCACAAAAACATTCTTTTCCTATTTTTGTCACATTTGATGGAATTTGAATTGTTTTCAAATTGTGACAAAAACTGAAACACCCTTTTTCTATTTTCTCTGTGTTTTGGGGAATTAGCAATTTATTTAAATTGATACATTCATAAAAACATGCACACCCAAGTACTCTAATTTTCTCTGGTAACGTAAGTTGACTCATTTTGGAGCATTTATAGAAACAAGCATCTTCTATAATAGAAACACTTTGAGGTATATCAATTGATTGGAGACTGGTACACCCATACAAACAAGCACAATTCAATGTAGAAAATGATTTTGGTATTGTCATTGCACTTAACTTGAAACAATGCCTGAAACACTCCTTTCCAATACGTGATGCTACTTGGCATGTTTATTGAATTCAGTTTCACACAATTTCTGAAACAGTTAATTCCAATGTGTTTAATATTATTTGGAAGTATGATCGATTTCAAGAGTGAACATCCTCTAAAACACGAATTCCCAATTCTTGTTATGTGTTGTGGTATACTTACTGAACTGAGATATACACATCCTTCAAAACAACAATCTGCAATGTGTGTCACTCGTTCAGGTATTACGATTGAATTCAGATTTGTGCACTTTGAATAACAAGAAACTCCAAGTCGCGATACATCAAGTTGTATTTCATTGCCAAATCTATTGCGATTTTTTGATGTGTATTCAATCACTTTTGTGACACATCCCAACTTGTTTAATTTGAGAGATGACTGATAGTCGACAGTGTACCATATTACAAGTTTTAAAGTTTCTTGTATTTCACTATTTGGCTTAAATTTTGTAAAAGTGTTTGCTTTAGGAGACCATAAGTTAAGTGTGGTGATGTTAGGGAAACAATTGAGTGTTTTTGCGTCAATTTCGATTGGGTTGTAAAATAGCCTTTGCATAAGATACGAGAACTTTCGATTAACTAAAACGAGTGTGATAAAATCATTGAAAGTTAAAAAGAATTTTGAAACTAATACAATGTCAGCACATGAAAGTTTATCCATACTTTTATTATTATTTATAAAAACATCATCTTTGTGATAATTTATATAAGAAAAAAAAACTGCAATACAAGTTTAAAAAAAAGTTTTTTTTATAAAATTGAATTTATTATGTATAAAACTATAAAATAATGAAGTGATTATAATGACGACATAAATAACAATGATATTTGAGAATAATTATAACTTAAGTACTTATTAAACGATATTAACATAAAAACTATAAAAAATAATAAAAATTACATTTTATTACAGTGAATTAATTCACTGTAATACAGTTTAATTACAAAAAAACATAACTCTAATTAACTACTTTTATAATTGTTATAGATGATATCAATGAACTTTTATCACAAATTGAGAATTATATAATGTTATTGACAAAGGAAATGTTGGTCAAATAATCTAGATAATTTTTTAAAGTCTATAAATCTTGTTATATATAACAAACTTCATGTTATCAATTAATGATATTGTAAAAACATATTTAATATTTTAATGTTGGTATTGAAACTAATTACAATAATATAAACTCATTCCATAAAAATATAACAATGATTAAAAAATATCATTTGTTAATAATAAATTTTTATTAAAAATGTTGATATGAGGTAATATAATAATTAATAAATGACTTTTTTGAAACAAAAGATTGATTAAAAAATTTTATTTAAAGAATAATCATTTAAAAATAATTAAAAACTATTAATTTCATACAATGACTTGTACAATCTGTTATGGAAATCTTTCCCCAAGTTTCACGTTTCCATGTGGTCATTCGTTTTGTCTAGGGTGTAGCCGTGATACTGTGACAACTCAACTGAGGAATTCGAACACCAAATTCAAGTGTCCAAGTTGTTCTCAATTTTACACGAAAGATCAACTCAATTCTTTATTTGACTCCACAATGAACCAAATTTATACAAATGTAATAAATGACCAAACATTCCATTGTTATAAATGTAAAGCTATTCTAAATGTACCGAGTTTGAAACCAGAATATATCACTTGTTCATATTGTAATGAATTGACTTGTTCTGATTGTTGGTGTCAATATACCACTGGACATATATGTGAGTATTACAAAAAAGATCCAGCGTCAAGAGATTTGTTTAAAAAGAACATGCCTAAATGTCCTAAATGTGGAGCTTCTGGTGTAAAAGTATCTGGTTGTGTTGCATTGACTTGTCCAAATTGCAAAACAGAATATTGTGAATTGTGTTCACAATTGGCGTGTTATGCAACTTATACAGCCAAACACGTTCCTGTTTGCCCCAAAAGATTTGTCTGATCTTTCATTTAATTGAATTTTTTGAATTTTAATATTTTTAATTGTATTCTCAATAATTTATCAATTAATTACCAAATCAATTTAAATAGTTTTTAGTCACATCAAAAAAAAACTTTAAAATATCAATAGTCTTTTTTTATGATTTTGAATGTAATAACACACCAATATATAAATTTTTCATATTTATTGATTTAATTTGTATTATAATTATAAATGCCTTCTATACAGAATCAATCTTAATTTTTGGTAAATATTTTTATATAAAAAATACTATAATTAATTATAATTATTATTTCTATTAGTTTTAATTAATTTTTGTTATATATTAATTTAAAAACTTTAGTATGAATAATATTGTTTTTTAAAAATAAATGAAGTTATTAATCAATTAAAAATTGATTATTTAAATTATATTTTGAATAAAAAACGGGTTTTGGAATATTTTCAGATAAATATACAAATTGGTAAATATATCGAATCAATTATTGTTCAAAAACGTTTATTAAATACATTGGATCAACTTTAAAATTAAAAGGTTATTATTTGCAAATATGAAACAGTTTTCTAGAATTTAGTTTTATTTTGCCATTGACGTCTTTTATTGAATTTGCTGTTAATTTCTTTTCAAACAATACTAATAACAATAGCTCGTTTTTTTGGTAGTTAAAAAAAGCCATTTACTCATTCAACAAAAAGTAACTTCATTAAAAACACAATCAAACTTGATTTATTTAAATATAAAAAAATAAAAGCAATGCTCTTCTTCTCTTCAATTTTAATTTATACAATTCAAACCTTAGCTTATTGTGGGTTTGGGTGTCTTGGATGTTACACACCAGAAAACAAAAACGAAGAAGTGTGTTCAAAATGTAAAGACACGTACAGACAAACTGCCTCGTGTACTGAATGTGAGTTATTCAATCCATATGAAAACTTTTCCAATACAAATCCGTTAGTTTTAATGTTCAACAACGATTGCATAGTAACAAAAACTGACAATGCGACTCTTTATTATAACACCGATAATGCCGAAACCCTACTTTTTAACGAACCAAAAACCTTTTTAATATCAAAAGAGACAACTCCGGTGTTATCAATATGTCACGACGAAGACACCAATAATTTATATCGGTTTGGAAAGTATTTTAAGATCTATATTCCACCCGATAAAAATAAGCATTATACAAACATTTTAGTTCAGAAGAATATCAGTGAAGGGGTTATTAAAGTAGATTTGACTCATGATATAGTGAACAATAGTACTGAACCCAAGTGCTTTTCAACAACTCATGTCAAAGACAAATTGGGCTATTTAATCTCACGAACTCGAAACACTGAAACCAACTTCACTGTATTCGTTGGGATGTCTAACGCATTCGAATGTGAAATTACAGTCACTCTTATGACATCAGAAAATATGTTGCAGTACCTTAACTTCCCTGTTTTTGATGTATCAAATTTGACTCAAAATGTCATTACTAGACATGTCGATTTTGCACAAGTTGGAGTCTCTGATTTTGGAGCGTGTTCTTCGCAGACTTTTGCATACAAATTCTTCTATTTCCGGCTGACTGGTGATGTTCCTTTAGGGAGTCGAATACTTTTTTCAAGCTCGAGTAGTGAAACGCAAATATTTGAATATATCAAATGTGAAAATGTGACGAATGTGTATGGGAAATGCAGTTGTGAGTCTGGCATCCGGATGCGGCGGGATCTTTGGAAATTGAATCCGGAGACTGGCTTTTTGTTTTCTCCAAATGAAACGAAATTGGACGACAAAATTTTCAAATTGTTTTCGAGAAACAATTTAATGAGAACCGACCTCTCCATGAAAATTATTTGCCCAAATCAATGCAGTGAAAATGAAGGTGGTGGTAATTGCAGTGTACAATTTGGCAAGTGTGTTTGTGTGAATGCGAGTTATGGTGGAGACGATTGCCACAAATTGTGTTATTATAACAGCGAATGGACAATTCCAAATATAGAAGAGAAGTGTTATTATGGTACCAAACAGTGTGACTCTGACTGCAATTGTGTTAACAACACTATTCTCTATAAACATTACTGTGTGTCTGCTGAGTGCTATAACAACTCGGATAGTCTTTATTTTAACAACTTGTGTAAACATACAGATACTCATTGTATGCCAAATTGCGTTTGTGAAGAAGGATATACATTCGTTGTCAATAAATGTGTCATTCAAACATGTGGAAATGGTGTTATAGATCACGATGAAGAAGAATGTGATTTAGGAGAGAACTGTGATTCTATGTATTGTCTGTGTTACAACGGGTATACAAAAGATCAAAATAACACAGGAAGTTGTATGAAGGAAAACTACTTATTAGTTATCATTTTTGTGACAATAGGAAGTGGTGTATTGTTACTCTTTTTTATTATAATGACCGTTTTCATTATTTTAATAACACAGAAAGAGCGTTTTATCGTGAAAAACATTAACGAAGCAACTGAATACCCACAACCAAATTATTACTTCGATTCATTGAAACTCAAAGAACTTAAATTTGGCGATAACAACTTTCCATTAAATAAAGAATATGCCACTTTTGGGATGAAAGGAAAAACGTTAAAAATAGACGATACTGTATACGAAATTTTTGAAATAACAAATCGTTCGACGAAGCCAGTGTTAATTATATTTCACTCTCCAAATGAAAATAAATATTCCATTCACTTTTGCCCTCAAACGCAAATACTCTCAAGAGGTACAACGAAACAAGTTGTTCTACTTTTTACTCCACATTGTACTACCAAATTGGATGCAACACAAATTTGTGTTTCTGTGTATTATGGCGAAAGACAATTATTAATTTCGTTTCAAAAGTTTTTATATGAAAAGATGTTTTTGACTGACGAGGAAAATTTTCAGTACACGCAATTCATTCAAAAAATTCAGAGCTTTTACTTAACTTTTGGAATAAAAGGCAAAGTGGAGTCTTCTCTCAAAGTCGACTCCGACGAGGTCTTTCTTTCGTCCCAAAACCTCGAGACGAAGAAAATCAGAAACTAAGTGGATGGTGTATACAAGAGGCTCAATTGTTCTCAAGCATTTGATTGTCACATTTACTTCACAAAATATGAGATTTTACACAGCAGAAAGTTTAT
>NW_004191750.1:33849-36361 GCF_000330505.1 Entamoeba invadens IP1
AGCCATATATTTAGAACAAAAATATAATTAGTTACCTCTAAAACTATAGTAATTATAAATTATAAATAGACTTTGAATCTTAAGACAAAACTCAAACAATAGGTATAAAAAGAAATTAAATAAACTTGTAAGCAAATCAAGTATGGGAAAGGTTCATGGAGGACTTACAAGAGCTGGAAAAGTCAGAAATTCAACAAAGAAGGTTGATAAGATAGATAACGGAAAGAAGAAATTTCCAAGTGGGAGGGGATATATTCGATACCTCTACAATAAGAGAATTGAGATGATTGATGGAAAGGTGAAGAATTATAAATTCAATCCTCAAAATTAATTAATTCATCAGTTAATTATTGATATATCAATGTTATTAGAAAATACACATTTTTGATTAATAAATAAGTAAATATATAATTTTAACTAATACAAAAAGAATAATAAACAGTTTTTACTTGATTTTATTGTTTTTTAAAAAATGATAAATTGTATGGTACTGTTTACCATGAAGGCTGAATATAATCCTTTTATACCATGGAGACTTTTTCTGCAGAGGTGGTAATTTGTATTATATTTATTATTATATTATATTATTTATAACTATTTGAACAATAAGTAGTGGTCAAAAATGGAAACAGTTTATTTATCCCTTTTTATTTTTTTATTTGTAATTTAAACACATTCAGATGTTTTAAAAATAACTTTTCACTATTATATTTAATTATTTATTTTGACTTCGGATTTAAATTTTTTCATAAAAAAGTGATTCTTTAAAAATGTTTTTGGATAAAAACAAAAGAGGTTAACTTGTCATTTGACTTCGTTTACATTAAATTATCTTTTTATAATCACATCGCATAAAAGCATTTTGATGTTGTTAATCTTTCTTATTTTAACGCATTTGTGTTTCGGTATCGATCCCAAAGATGCAAAAATGGACGATAATGTTGAAATTCCAGAAGAACTTTTAAACAAAATAATAAGGTTTGCCAAGAACACGAGAGCGTTATTACAATGGTTTTCATTCTTTCAACAAGATACTGAAAACAGTCCTTTATTTTTCAAAACAGATTTACCCAAACTGATAGGGGACTTAAAAGAAAATGAAAACCAAATGAATGTCTTTTTGGAAGAGACTGAAACTAAAAAGACAATCAAAAAAAGAGGTTTTTTGGATTGGCTCAGATTTTTAGATAGAAGTTATAATTTGCATGAACTACACAAAGGGTATGGAAAATACATTTTACATTTATCTGAAAACCTTGCAAAAGTGCAAAGATATCAATTGTTTGATGAAAATATACAAAGGCAGGTTCTAATAGATTTGATGCTTGATATAAAGTATTATCAAGAAAAATTGAATTTGGTCACTGAATTGGCAAAATATCTTTTACTTGAAAGAGATGGTACTGTAGTTAGGGCAAAAAATAGGTTGTTGGACTTTTGTAATTCTTTGGTTTCCAAACAAGTTCCAGAAATTCAGTTAACTCCTCATTTCGAAGAACACCTTTTACCAAAAATAACAGGTGAAACCACGAGAGCACCAGAAAGACCAGCACCCAAAACTGATTTACCTTCAATTTTAATAAGAGGTGATTCGGCAAAAGGATTGATGGTAAGGTCTCAAAGGAGAGAAGCTGCTAGGAGAAGAAGAGATAGTATGTCTTCTGGTGAGTCTTCAACTGAAGTTTTAGGTGCTGAAGCTCAACCACAAGCTTCCCCAACAACAGAACCACCACGTCCTCCTTCCCCAACAAGAGAGTCTCCAAAAACGTGCACTATTTGTTGATCATAATATTGTTGAGATTTTATTTTAATTTAACAAGTTGAACTATAAAGGCAATATAATAATAACTACACAATTATTGATTATTTGCATTAACACACATCAATTTATTTGTGTATTGAAAAACAAATTCAAAGATATTTGTATTAAATTAGTAAAATAATTATATAATACTATTAATTTCACCAATTTAATTTATTATTATGTTAACTAAAAATATAATATTATTATATTAAAACAATACAATTATTAACATAAACTATAGTTATAGTTTTTAAAACTACAAATAGTTTTCAAAAAGTTAAAAAGTACTAGTTTCCAATTTTAAATAATAAAATATATTTTAGTAAAATTTAGTTAAATATATAAATAGTTTTTTTAATTAAAAATAATAACTATAGTGGTATCAAAACTCTATTTAAAATAATATTTTTAATATTTTTATAATTATAACAAAAAAAAATATTAATAATATTGTCTTTACTACCTTTCACTTTTTTATCTCTTTTTGCGTTCATCCGAAAAAACTGAAAAGTTCAAAACAGAAGAAAAAAATGAACGACGCTTATGCGTATCTCCAAAATATAGTTCCTGACATTGATTCAAAAATTGTCGCCTTAAAATCTTCACTTGAGAAATACACGACAATTTCCAAGCCGACGTTCCCAACAAACATTCACGCGTTACAAACAGAGGACACAATCAAGGCACTCAATGAATGTCTCGAGAAGG
>NW_004191750.1:36461-41386 GCF_000330505.1 Entamoeba invadens IP1
TCTCCACACCGCACACTTTATTTAATTCCGTTAAACCGGCCGATGAAAGTGCACACGAAAAACTGAAAGAATTAAATTTGAGTGCTGACAACACCAAACAGACAAATTTCGAAGACAAAAAAGTGAAAATAGAAAAAGACGAGAAAACTGAAATTATTAAAACGCCGGAGAAGAAGAGCAAAATTGTGACTGTTGAAAAGCTTGAAAAGATGGAGGAGGAGAACGACGAGAACAACGAGAACAACACGGACAACGAAAACGAGGAGAAAGACGAGAAAGACAACAGCGACAAATCAGAAGAGAAAGAAAAAGAGAAAGAAAGTAAAGAACTGAAAACGCCAAAAAAGACTCAAAAAGTCACAAAGGAGAAGAAAGAGAAGAAAACCCGCACGAAGAAGTCGCGCACAAAAAAGGCGAAGACCGAGAAAGTTGACAAACAAGACAAATTCGAGAAGGCCGAGAACTCGGAGATCTCCGAGAAGAGTGAAGTGTCTGAAAAAGTCGACGACCACGAACCTTCGAAGCTTTCAAAAGGCGCAACAACACCGAAAAAAGTGGACGACAAACATTTTCAAAAAGTGTTAAAGAGTGAATTAAAAAGTTTGAATGACAAATGTGAAGAGAAAACGGACTTAGAAGATCAATTTTCTGTTGTAGATGGAGCGGAGACGGAGAGCGATGAGATGGACCCGACGGCGTTTCATAAAGTCGACGAGAAAGTTGTTCCCGAGTTTAGTGAGAGTGTGATCTTGTCGTACACCAACGAGAAGTATGTCGACGACTTTTTGAGCGAAACGGAGAAGACGCAATTGAGTGTTTGGGGGCGGAGGAGTGTGAAAGATATTGTGTTTGACTCAGAAAAGGATCCGTCGGGAAAGAAGGGGAAAACGTTTGGGGAACGAGTGACGCGGTGTGACGGGTTTGTTATAGTTGTGGAAGCTGCAGATGAGACGAAGTTTGGTGTATATGTGCAAGAGCGAGTGGAGATAGGTGTGCCTTTGTTGGAAGAAAATACCGCGTTTGTCTTTTTGTTGAAGGAAAACGGAAAAGAGTCGATGAAAAAATATTCGATAGAAAAGAAAGACAAAAATGTGTCGTTTTTACTCGCCACCCCACAGAGCAAATTTTTGTTTGAGGCGGAAGATAGAAGCGTGTGGGTGACGAAAAAGATACAGAAGAAAAGTGTGTGCTTCTTGTCGGACTACGACGAGAAGAACGTCGCCATTAAAATGGGAAAGGAAGAGGAAAAGAAGAAGGAAAAAGAGGTCAAGAGGTTTGTCGTGTTTCGATTGGAGAAACAATAACTTTGCATTTTTAGTACTTTTTTGTTAATAAAAAGATCTGTTTGATATTCTAGATCTGTTTATTGAAGATAAACTACACATCTGCTTATTTTACAACTAAAAAATTGGATTTAAAAATTAGTTTTATTAGATAATTACTCGAATGGTTATCATTTTCATTTGATAATTTTTTTGTGAAAAATGGTGAATTATTTTAACGTTTGGATATGAGCGAAACACTTTACATTTATTGTAAAGTATAATAATACTCTGAAAAAATTGCTTTTGTTATAAAAAGTCAAACAAATATATTTACTCACGTATTTTTTGAATCATAGTACAGTCAAAGACGTCCTTTTGTACCAATATCATCAGAAAACACTTTCATTTGTTGTGAATAAAAATATTATGTCGAAAGTTATTTTTATTATCAAATGTTATTTTTTAATGAAAGGGGTTTTTAATTCAACAAAAGTTACTTACTTACAAAAAAATATAATATTTATGTACCACATCAAAATGATCGATTAAACGTGCCACAAATAAACGAATTTAACTGTATCATTGTAAATATATAAAATATAAACTTTATTCACACACAAAAAGTAAAAAAGAGTCAAAAATTAAAAATGTTTTTGAATGAAATAACATATGATTGATTGATTAATTGTTGTTATTATTAATTTTGATGTTTTTATTTTTAAAAATATAAAATTTATTTTTTTAATTTGATTTTTTTGAATTATAATTATTGTTAAACTGCAATTTGTCCAATTTATTCAAACAATGTTATAACTTGTTTGAAATAAAATAAATAGAGTTTGAATGAATTCGTATTATATCAATGTAATTCGGTATTTATAAGTATATACAAAATCACAAACATAAGAAATTGGAATAACAATTTATTAATATAGTTAAAATAAATGTCATTGTAAATAAAATAATGGATTAATAAAGTTGTATATTTTTCTGTTATACCATAAAAAAATGTTTATCTTCAATTTAAATATCTTCGAATTTAACACATTAGCTACATTTATTTTTAAAATTGATCAAAAGTTACAACATATTTTAAAGTAATTATAACAAACATATTTTTTATTTATTCATAGAATTGTTTTAAATATGAAATTATTATTATTAATATAAATAAATTTTTGAGTTTTTGATTTATCACATATTTCATTTTAAAACAAAGTGTGAATTATCTTTAGGATAAACAACATTAATTTAGAGTTAAAGTATTGAATTGATTTTAAAATAGATTAAAATATTAATGAAATACAATTTAGGTGTATAAAAGTATATTAAATTCAAAGATATATTTTAACATTTCCAGATTATTATGTTTTAACAAATTAAGTAAAATGTTTTTAATCATAATAAAAATGGATTAGGACATATCAATAATACAATATTTTCAATATACTTAATTATTTGTTAACAAAAGTATATTTTTTGTCCAATTACTGTTATCTAAAATATGTATTCATTTTGTTTTACCTATTTGGTGACAAAAACATACAATAACAAATTTTTATATTTAAAAGCATTAATAATATTAAAAATACCAAATTTTTAATTAAAACTGTTTTTATTAAATTATAAAAAATAAAAAATTTAAACACGTTGTTTTCATCTAAAACACAATAACATTAAAATTATATTATTCTAATAACATTGAAAGAATTATCAAAAACGACATTTATATAACAACAAAAGTTACAAAATAAATAAAACGGCTCATTCGAAACTAAAACATTCACAAATCATATTAAATTCAATGTAATACCATTAACATTTTTTTAAGATTCGAGTGTTATTTTTATGATAAATTAAATATTACAGACACTTTATTATTACATGCATTTTTGGGTCACAGAACAAATTAAATATCTTCGTCAAAAATTGCATTTCTGATAAATTCGACTCTTTCAAAAAGCATTTTCCTGATGTCTTCGGTCTTATCAACACCAAACGCGTAAAACAAATAGACGACTTTTTGATCCGTCACCAAATCTTCAACGCCGACAATACCTTTCATTGCTACTGTTTTCACTATTTCCAAGTCAGTAGTCGTCCATAACGGTTCCTTTTTTTCCAAGAAGAAAGAAGGTAGTTTCCCTCCACTTAATATGCAATGGTATATGTCCTTCATTTGATCAGAGAAGAATTTAGTAGTTTTCTTGTGTCTTGGTTTGTACTCGGGGAGACATTCCATATGGCATTCTTCCTGTTTTTCTACTTGCAATTGAGAAAGAGAAATATTAATATCCAACTCGGGTAAGACAATTGGAGCGTCATATAATTGGAAGTGGTGTTGGCCAAGCCACTCTCGTGAAATTGGACTTTTCTTGAGTGGTATTTCCGCTCGACTTTTTGCTATAACCCGTGACATCTTTAGACGAGTATTTTCTATGTCGTGGACACTTTCTTTGTGAGCTTTTTTATTAAATGGGGATATATATAGACTTCTCATTTTCATTGGACGTTCATCATTTATTAAACATTTATCGTGAGTCGTTTCTTCGTTCTTTTTTAACACAATTTTTCTTTTTAAGTTCTTTTTTTGTGGTGTACTTTGATCCAATTGTGAAGGTAGTGGATTTTTAAAAGAAGTGTAATATAAAGTATTTAAATGATCATTATCTGAGATTGGAGATAATATTGGAGGTGTTATAATTATGTTGTGTTGTATGTTTGAATTGACAAAAGCACTCTTTGTGGTGTTCATAATGCATTGCGAAGATATCCTTTCCATGTCTGATTAATTAAATGAAAAATTAGATTAGTAAGTAAATCCATGAGATTGGCTTGGAACTATTGTTGACTTTTTGTTGTTTTCCAAAGTAATCTTTTTTCCTTCAAATTCAAAGGTTTTTGAAGTGTTCTATTTTTGAATTTGTTTTCTTTAAATGAAAATGATTACAAAAACAACAATACGATTCCCATTATTGAAAAGAGTATAACAACTTTTTATTATTTGTTAGTAATGTTCTAATTTAATAAAAACTTTTGGTAATAAATAATTTCGTGTTTTTTTAAAAAGCTTATTTAATTGTTTATTTTTAAGTATTTTCTATACAATTTCTGTGGGTTCTAAATTGAATTTAGAGTGAACATTTAAAATTGAATCGATTCTTGTTATTGGTTAAAATTTAATTAAGTAATTATCATTTAATTTGATTGAATTAATTATCTATGTTAAATTATATTATAATAAGTGAATTTGTGTGAACTTATTAAGTTTCAGTTAAAAGTATTGTTATCTTAAATTATTAATATACAGTCTTAATTAAAAAAATACAACACAATTGTTATAAACCAAGTTAAGATATTATTATCAAGTTTGTTCTACTTTTTAGGAAAAACAAAATGAAATAAATCCCATTTTCAAAAAAGTTTAACAAACAATTTTTTTTAAAAAAAACATTAATAATAAATAGCAGTTACATCATTTTGTAAATGTCTGTTATAATGATTACAAACATGGTACTAAGGTTTTGACCAGGACCATGGTTTCGACTTATAATTAATAATTTTTACCATTGTAAAAACTAAATATAAAAATTTTTATTTGAACCATTTAAAAAAAACAAATAAAAACTTGTTTGTTATCATTCAAATAGTATTTAAATA
>NW_004191750.1:41486-54187 GCF_000330505.1 Entamoeba invadens IP1
TTGATTTTTTATAATTTTTATATGGAAATTAAAAAAATTATTAAAATATATTTAAATGTTAATATTTACTGAAATGTCGTTAAAAATACAATAATTTGAGATTCAAGTAAGTTTCAATAATAAAAATGGAACAGTATTAACTTTTTTACATTAAAAAATTAAAACAATAATTAATAATTAAAAAATTTTATAATTCAATTATTATGTTTATGTAAACAAACATGTTATAGTTACTTGTTATTTTATTGTTGTTTTTCTTTTATTTTTATCTTATAAACACAAGCCAAGTACAACCATAATCATTTTCATTTGTATTTCGTTTTAATCTTGGTTCTTTTTAAATGCAATATCTCTTGTTTACAATTTTTGTATTGATAATTATTTTTTGCATTTTTTACAATCGAATAAAAAAATGATTCACAACAGAAACTGGAGATTCGTGAAAATAAAAGGATGCATGATTAATAAAAAACATTGATATTTAAAAAAGTTGTTTTATAATAATCAATATTTAAATACATATTTAAATACACACAATCTCAATAACACATTGATAAACATTTTAAACTTGTTTTGAATATAATTAAATTGTTTTATTAAAGAGTTTAATAGTTTTTGAAAACAGATTTAATTTGTATAAAATATACACATTTTTCATAATTCAGAAATAAGCACAAAAAATAAATCTCAATTAATTAATACAGTAAAACCTCTCATTAGTAGATTAAACAAGAAAATAGAACCCCTCAATAGTTATTATAATATTGTTTTCCCCCTCAATAAGTGTTTTTTATTTTAATTGGTTGAAACGTCTATTAATGAAAGGATTTTCTAAATTGGGCATTACAAATGAAATATTTTACTTTAGTCAAAAATCATTAAATAATTACAATTAAATGATTTTTCATACTATATATTATTTATTCAAACAAATTGAACAGAGTATTAATCATAATTAAAAAAACTTATAATAATTGTTCGATTATAGAAATAATGATAATATTTTCTGAATTAACAAAATAAAAATAACTTTTTATTCAAATCTTTCTGTTTGTGAAAAAATATTTAAATGTTTAATAATAAAGCTGAATAAGCATGTTAAAAACCCATCAATATTCAATTTGAATTTTAGTATTCGTCTCAAACATTTACAATATGAAATATGTTAATTATATGTAATTTATAACATGAAGAACAACCAAATATAAAAAAATATTTTGTGATTTTGGCCAATTCAATGAAGACTTGAAAACTTTTTGAAAACTCTCGATATTTAGAAGTTGTTCATTTTCATTAACTGGATAATGATTTTAGATTTTTTAATTAACAATCACTCACTCTGATTCTCATTAACTCAGGGCATGATAAAAATAGACTTTTCCAAAATAATTATTGCCGAAATGTGGTTTTATTAAGTATGAATTTATAAGAAAAATCAAAGTTTTGGTTCAGTTTTTTATTAATAATGATACAGTGGTGACGTGGGTAATTAGAATTGTATTTTTAGAAACCTTTGAATAAAAATAAGTTTAAAGTACTTTTTAATTGAAATTGTTATTATCAAACTATTAAAAATTTATCATTTATATTCATTTTAAAAATTAAAAATTGGTGTTTTGGATGTTTCCAGCTCTATTAAAAATTCCTCATTCTTTTATCTTTATATTAATCTATAAAAAATATCAACATATTTCATTATGTCTAAGTTGGATAGTTACAATGGAATGGTTGTCTCACAACACTTTTCTTCAATTAGAGACTTTATAAGTTTCGAACAAGTTTGCAAAAAGTTCAATGGAACCATGGCGAAGTTTCATTACAACCCGATACCATTAACATTAAAAACAATAGAATTTTTTGAGTCTTTAGAAACACTTTACATATGGCAGTTGACTGATGAAAACTTTGGAAACGACTATATGGCTTCCAAGAAACAACGTGATAATGAAAACATGCATTACCACATCATGCAACACCCCTTCAAAAAGTTAAAGAAAGTCTGTTATCCGAAGATGATGAAATTAAAACCGAGTTATTGGTTTCCAAATGCGTCTGTAGCTTTTTTCAAAATCGTAGTTTGGCATGACGTCGAGTACCAAGTAGTAGTCGATAACAAAGACAAGAATGTCGTCTTTAAAAACGTGATCTTAAATAAAGAGAGTAAAAAGTATTGTCATGGCACCATTCCAGAAGAAGTTACTGAAATTGGAGAGGAACTTTTTGAATATGATTCAATAACTTCCATTGAAATTCCAAAGTCTGTCACAAAGTTACACAACTCTGTATTCGAGTCGTGTACAAACTTAACAAGTGTATCATTCCCAGACAAGTTATGTATAATTGGAGATTCTTGTTTTAAAAAGTGCAACCACCTGAATGAAATTGTATTGCCTGCACACCTTTTTGAGATAGAAGGTAAAAACGTTTTTAGTGAATGCAACATAACTTCTATAGTTATCCCCAAGTTTGTCACATCAATACCAAGTCAATGTTTTTTTGAATGCAAATTACTGAGTAAAGTCACACTCCATGATAGTGTCGAATGTTTATGTTCGTTTTGCTTTGCTGGGTGTGACGAACTTTGCCACATCGACCTCCCAGATTCGATCACATCAATAAGAGCTGGTGCGTTTAAGTTTTGTAAAAAACTTAAAAGTGTGACTTTGCCAAGCAAAATTGATGTGATCCGAACTGTTACGTTTGAAGGATGTGTTGAACTTAGTGAAATTAAAATGAGTGGACAAATAAATGTGATGGAAAATTACTGTTTCAGAGATTGCCTTGCACTGAAAGAGTTTAGTATTCCAAATGGGGTGACAAAAGTTGGTGATGGATGCTTTGCAGGATGTTCGATGCTCTCAAAAATTGACATCTCGTCAACAGTCAGAACTATTGGAAAACAATGTTTCAAAGGGTGTGGATTATTAAAAATTATTCCACTCCCAATTACAGTCGAATCTTATGGCGCGTCTACATATTGATATTCTTATAATATTCAAATAATTGACCTTTTTGATATTTACTGTTTTAATAACATTTGAGTTTAAAAGTGTTTTGATTGTTTGTATAAATTTCAAATAGAAACTAATTTTGTGAATTTATGAATTTAAAAAGGTTTAATAATGGGTCAGTAAAATGGTGAAATAATTTTACTGGAAATTTATGTTTACAGGGAGGATAAAAAACCGCTTTTGTCTTTTTAACCGCTACTTATCGATTTAATAGTTATAAATAATAACATTACAATAAAAAGTATGATACAAATTACCACCTCGGACAGAAAAAGTCTCCACGAGGCATATTCAGCCTTCATGGTAAACAGTACTATACATTTTATTATATTAATATTATTTAAATCTATAAAATCAAGTGGAAGCGGTAAAAAGACGGAAGCGGTTTTTTTTAGCTTCCCTGTAAGTAAATTATTTGGTGAAATCGTTTCACCAAATAGAACTATTTAAGTTCTAGAATTTTGGTTTTGTTTATAAAGAATAATTTAATAAATATCATTTTAATGTTTTTGGTTAAAACAATTTCAGCATTTTGAAAAAAAAATGAAAAATTCAATAATGATTTTTTCTTACAATTATTACAATGATCGGCAATATTCGTCTTCTTGTAAATATATTTATTACTTATCATAAATAAAAAACAATTTGCACAAAACATGTTTTAATAAATACTTTAACAATAACAACTATATATTTAATAAATAAGGAACAAATCAAAAACATATTATTTATAAATATTGAATATATATCAAAATAATGGCACATATAATACATTTAAAAATGCTCGTAATTAATTTAATTTGTTTTTATAGGCAACAAATATCGAAATATCATTTGTACAACATTTAACCGTGGTTTGGATTGATTATCTATAACATTATTTGTAAACATCTATATATTATCTTTTGAAAGGCGCTTAAGAATACTTATTATAGTTCGAGACATTATATTCAAAAACAAATGTAATTAAATAATTATAGAGTACAGTGAAAAATCACTGCGGCGTGAAATATTACTGCGAATTGTTATTGGGCAAAAAATAATGTTATTAAGGGTTTTAAAACATTTTGGGTTTAATTTTTTTGTTATTTAAAGCTATTAACATGAAAAAAGATAGTTTTGTTCTACAAAATCTTTTGAGGCTAAGTCAACAGATTGTGCCAAGAGAAAAAATGGTGTTTTTATATACTTTTTATGAAGGTTTTGTTTTTTCCTTTTCTCGTTGAAAAACAAAACGTTATTAAATTTTTTGTTATTACAAAAAGACAAATTCTAAATTATAGTTTCACATATCCAAAAATTATTTTATCAAGTAATAATTTGTTTTGATATTTTCAAAATGTGAAAGAATGTACCAATAATTGATGATGATTTATTCGTTACATCAATTTATGAAATAAAATTTTATTGAACAGTCGATATCTCTGCCAAAATATGAACACATTTTAACAATAAAGTTTTGCTTAATATCGTATTGTTGATGAAGATTAAAAATTATAAATAAAAAATCGTTCTCATAATTTTAATTACCAAATAATCACTTAACAATATAATTTCATTCTGATGTATAAGGTGAATTCTTTAGTTGCTTTCACAACGACTTGTTATTTGAAAAATCATTACTTAATGTCTTGTTTATGTTTTATGAAAGTCGTTGATTTTTCGATTAAAAAAATCCAAAGAAAGAATCTAACCCGTCACACCGTGACACAAAAAATGGTTTAAAAACAAAACGAATAAACAATATAATTATATATTTAATACCTTTATCTGTATTATAGAAACTATGCAATCAATACTTGAAATGTCAGTTGTATAACCACTGGCTTTTTTATTGTGAAATGATGTGATAATACATTCACAATTCACATCAAATAAATCAAACAATGAACTATTATTATAGTATAAATATAATTAAAATATAATAAACATCAAACAAGTGAAATAGTTAATTTACGTGCAAATTTAATTAACATCAACATATCAATAGCAAAAATTTATAATAAAACAACAATAATTTATAATTTATTTTTTCTGAATGTGAAACTATTTTTTAATAATTATTATCATATAATTAAACTAGTCGAATAATTATGGATAATTTTATTATAAATTATCATTATTTTAAAAGAACTAATACACCAGAACCCAAACAACTTAATTCTTTCATAACAACAAATTATTTAAATTTCAAATTGGTGTGATTAAATTATCTGCCATTTGAAAGCCCCACGCTCGTTAACCGTTTGTTATCATCAAATTGATTTATATTTTATAAATTTATCAATATGATATGTTTATAACGTGTTTTTGTATTTTGTTTATGTTTATTGTATTGCAATTTGTGTTGTTATAATAATATCGAAGTTGATACATTTATTCGATCTTAATAATTCGAGTTGATATTTTTGTGTGTTTTTGTATTATTATTATGTTAAAACATATTGATTATAATGGTAATTTAAGTTTATTTAATTGGAGTTATTAATTTCAATATTCCCAACAAAAATTAAGGACTAGCTGAGCAGAAATCAAATTTCAAATAATAATGTCCAAAAGGTGGACTATTTATTCAAAATTTCGATGTTTTAATTTATTCGTTTTTGTTATTATGTTTTGATTTATTGTTTAGTAATTTATATTATAAATTGTTAAAATCTATAAAATAAAAACCAATATCTAGTTTGAGTTGTTTGGAATGTTCGTTTTTACGAATTTACCCTTGTTTTAATTGATAGCCATATTATATAACATTTTTACAAAGTAAATTATTTTTTATGTTTTACAAGCCACAATAACATTATTTTTTGCCCAATAACAATTCGCAGTAATATTTCACTGTACTCTAATTAAAAAATTATGAATTTAAATAGTTATATTTTTGATAATTAAAATATGATAATGATGATCATATTATTGCGATTTTATCTATCAGATAAATTCTTTAAATAAACAACAACTTTAATTTCCGACTTATTGTGTAAAGGAACGTTGTATTGCAATATTTATTGAATAATTATGACATGAAACGCATATTTTTACTAGACAATATTTCTTTAATTACACGAAAATAATGTTTATTTGAAATAAGTACAAAAACAGAAATTAAATTTTACTTACATAAACTGTATTTCAAAACTCTGTACCGTTTCCAAAATTTATGAAAACCCTTTGTCCTAATTTCCCATTATTTATTGTTTTATATTTGTTTTATTTTTTATTTTCCTTTTTGTTGAACCAACAACGGTTCACAGTTTAAAACCCTTAAAAATCAATACAATTTCAATTATTGAACAAAAAAATCGGGAAATTACCCAAATATTGAATAAATCTTTCCCAATTTTCCAGGTTCGTTATTTGGTCAGTGGTTTATTTTGTGACTAAACGTGAGTAAAACAACATATTTCTAACAAACACAAGATAAACGATAATATAACAATAAACTAATGATGTAATGAAGTACATTATTGCATCAAATGACACAACACTTTAATAAATAATAAGTTTTTGTTTATTTCAACAATTAAAAAAGTCATCGATAACATAAAACAAACATTTAAACAATCAAGGTTATTAATCAAAAGAGTCTAAAATAAAATAAACAGTTCAAAAATAAAAAACTTTTCAAGTGAATAGTTTTAATGTTATTTTTTTTCTCTCAATGCTTGTTTTACTCATTAGTACTTTTCATTTTTATCCAGAACACTACTTGGTGTTTCTATAAACATGGACATTTAATTATAAAGCTGTGTTTTATCTTTTTGGTAAAATTTGTGTTATGGTAATCACAATTTTAATCCGAAGTTTGTTTTTTATATTTTTCAAGTAAATTTTTAGTGCAAGATTTATTTGTCAAGTAAAATTTAAAAATACAAGTTCGTTATCTTGTTTTTTTTGGTAAATATTTATAACAAAAAATGAGGGTTAAGAAAAGGAAAAATTATTTAGAAATTATAAGTCCAATAAATCGGGGCATCCCAGTACAGAGTTTTAAAAAACAGTTTACAATCTAAGATTCTTTTAATTACATTAATTGAAGAGAATAGTCGTTTATTTTAAAAATGATTCATGGTGGTAAATGATAACTAATAATTTTAAACATAAAGTGCCTATTGTTTTTATAATATGCGTTATGTAATAATATAAATTTTATTGTTGAATTTAAAAAAAATGTTATTTTTAAGTTGTTTACACTTATATTAACGTATCAGCTTCCGATGAAATAAAAATATTTTCTCATCAAATATGTTTAAATTTATTAAAAACAACAAAAGTCACATTTGATTTGTTTTTTGAAAAAATAAAAAATAAATTTAATGATATTGGTTATTGTTGGATTTTTTTTGGTCTTTTTTGTTTTTTTATCCGCTTTTTAACATCCAAACAAATAATAATTAAATATTGGCAAAAATCGAAAAACTATATAAAGATACACAGTTGGAGTAATAACCTGTCAACCGGAACTAACCTGTCAGCCATTTTTTAAATTCAATTTATGGTATTTTAACCATTAATTTGTCTTTTTTAGATTATTCAAGTTCAACAAAATCAATAACAAAAAGCAATGAACAAATGAGATGTTTTCTTCGAATTTCAAAAACGAAAAAAAAGCCGAAAAAAACTTCAAAAATTTCCAAAATTTGTCCTCATTTCACCAAAAAGAGTCATCGTTTTATAAAACATTTTCTTTTTTACTTGGTTATATTTTCTTGATTGTTTTAGAAAATGTCTTCTCGTATTGAATCAATTTCAAAGTCTTTACCAAAAAGTTAAAGTGGAAGATATTCAAATCCCCCAAAACCCCAATTTTTGCACAAAACAATCCATTATTTTCATCTAAACAATTTTCTTTTAGGTTTTAAATCGTTCATAACTTTAAACATCCTTTTCATGTTGCCAAGTTTTTCATCACTGAATCTGATGTCCTGCTTCCCTAATCCTCAAAATCGTGTTGTCGCTGATCACAACACTGAAATTCCAAAAGAGACAAAAGAAACAAAACAGTTGAAGAAACCTTCTCTTTCACAAAACAGCATGCGTCAAAATGTCCAGAAATCAAAAGAGAATGGTATCTCTCCAAAGAGACTTCTTCTTGTTGAACAGGCTCTTGAACAAGCTTGGCAGGATGAGACATTTTTGAAGGAGACTTCCATGCGTGAACAAATCCATTATTTGCATTACAAACTTCATCACTCAACAAGAACTATCCAGATGTTTTATGGTGCTTCAAAATCCACGATAGACACCCACACCAGAAGAAAAATCGGAGAATTGAAGAACGGCAAACCTCCAAAAATCTCCAAAGATGTTGATAACAAAATCGACAAGTGGCTTGTCACTTGTAAACGAAAGGGAATTGCATGTACTGTCACTGGAATTCTTCGGTACCTGAGTCAAAAAGTACCCGACATTGAAATATCGCGACGGGGTCTCATTAAACACATGAAGAAGTTGAAGATTGGTCTCAAGAAAGCACCCGCAGAAGATCTAGACAGAATCTCCATCAATCCAGAGAACATTGTTGATAACTTCAAAGAGCTCAAAAAGTTTGACAATATACCAGCAGCCCTACGTGTAAATATCAATGAAATGGGAAGCAACGATTGGGCAGACAGAAAGAATCTATACATCTTCCAGAGTAATGAGGACAAGACAACCCCAAAGCACGGTTGTAGCAGGTCAAGTAAACATTCCACAGCGATAGTTGGAATTTGTGCGGATGGAACAACGTTGCCTTTCGGCATTGTCATCAACCAAAAACAGTTCTTTTGCGAAGCCAAAGAGAAGTTCCCCGACTGTTTCGTCTATTACACAAACAACGGGTTCGTCAACAAATATATCTTCAAGCATTGGATGGCGCAGATCATCAAAGTGATCGTCAAAAAGAGAACAGAACTTGGTCTTGATGGTAGTTGGGGACTTATCACAATGGACAACTTTTCGGGACATCTTGACGATGAGCTTCTTGGATGGCTCGAAGCAAACCAGATCAAATTGCACACATACTGCCCCCATTCAAGTCACCTCACTCAACCACTCGATCTGTGTTTTTTTGGAGCAGTCAAAAAACACTCAAACGCAGCAAAGTCACTTGTTCGAAAGAGCGCTCCCACCAAAGAAATCACCACTATGTTTTCAGAAGTTGAACAAGAAGATGAGTCCGACCAGGAAGTCAACGACGCCTTCAATGAATTCATCGAAGATCCAGAGGACGTAGAGATTATGAAGTCGTTTGCAATGGAAGATGAAGCAATCAACAAAGTCCTTAATGGAAACTAAAGATCTCCAAACGGAAGGCAAATCAGCCTCAAAATCTCCTCACTTCTCAAGACTCTGAGTGATCGCTCAACCATTGGAACAGTGGTGGCTTCATTTGAGAGAAATGGGATTGTCGTCAGAGAGGTAGATGGTATCAAACGAATAAGAATTGACCCGAATCGAGCTGCGCGGTTTGTAAAAGAATATACTTCCATCGCGACAAGAACGGACATTCTGGAAATGTCGGAAATTCCGAATGAACCCGTTCTCATTGGGACTGTTGATGAAAAGGTTGTTGAAGTTCCCAACCTTTTGTCGACTCTGGTTGCGACGATCACAAAAGGTGTCGAAGCAATAGAGAACATTTGTTGTTCCGAAGAAATGAGACAGAGTGTAATCCTGATACAGAACGAGATCCAGAAACTGACAGCGTTTAAAGAAAGATACAACCCAAATGAGAAGTCTTTGGAACCAGTTAAGTTTTATCTGGATCAAGACAAAAGGAGATACTTTGTTTCCAGCAAGCATGGTGACGATATCACGTTTTCAAGGAGGTGGTTCGAATGGATGGATGGTGTTAATGTAACAGTGGTTCAACCCGATTGCCCCATAACCCCAATTCAAAACATCCCAGGAAGTTCCCAACAAAACGAGCAAAGAGGAAGAAGAACAAGTCGTAGAGGAAGAGCTCCAAGCAATAACATAAGAATGGACACCAACAGCATTTCCAACGCCGGTCAAGAGACTTCCATCCATAATACTCAACAAGTAGAATTGCGACCGCCCCGGTTGGATTCTTTTCAACCTGACGGTTCTGGAACCCCCAGTTTCCAACCCACCTCCGCTGTTAATTATGTGACACTCGGAACCCCATTCGAAACACTGGGGTATTCTCAAAGAAGACAAACCTTTTTTCTCCTCAATTCTTCCCACATAGTGAATTGCAACAGCGTGGCAGAATGTTGTCCCAGCATCCCACCCATCAGCTTCAGCTGAGGCTGTTCCTCGATGACCAAGGCGTTGATGAAGAACATCACAATTAAGATGTCTTTTACTCTCATCGTTTTTTTTTAGTTTTACTTTTTTACAAAACCCAAAAATACCAAAAATACCAAAAATACCAAAAAAGCTGACAGGTTTCATTTTTGAGATGAAATCTCAAAAAACAAATGCCATAAAAAAAACGTACTAATCCGGGTTTTAGGCTTCCTAAAGGAAAATGGCTGACAGGTTAGTTCTGGTTGACAGGTTAGTACCTCACCTGCAGGTAAAACCTAGGACCAAATCATAAACCAGGGACCAGACTAAATTAAGCTGTTTTATTTTTGGTATAAAGTTTTCTTGTCAGAGAAAAATCCCTTAATAATCGGGTTTTTGGAGGATATGTTGGGTTTTTTTTCAAAAACCAGGGACTAAGTATTAATAGACACACTGTTTTTTTAAATAAAATAGAAAAAACTATAAAATATGAAACTCTTAATTAATCATTCGAAGTTGTCTCAACTGTTATAGCCCAGCCGAGCCAAAGAAAAGTTTGTTCTTTATATTGATTTATCTTTCGTTGTTGAATACGTAAAATAGTTATCAATCATTTACTAAATGTCTAACATTTCGATAATTTATTATTCTTTATTTTATTTTGATTTATTGCGTGAGTCACTTTTAATGCTGAAAAAAAAAGTGACTCATCAAATCAACCGAATGAATAGAAAATACTACGACATCTTTTTTGAAAAAATGAATGAACGATTTAATTGAATGGTTGTGTTGAAGTTAAACAAGGTTAAACAAAAGAATAATATTTTATAATTAAATAATAATTAATAATAATAAACTTACTATTATAACTCACATCAACTGTTGCTTATTCAAACTTTATACAACACATTCATTTTTTTTCATCCCGAAAAATAACCGTTTTTAAGACCAAATAATAAGAAAATTACACATTTATTTATATATTTGCCCGTTTTATTGTATAAAATCCGCTTAATATTCAATAGCTAAAATTAGTATGGTCCCTGGTTTTTCCTGTATTCCCTGTTAATTCCGTTATCTGTATATGTGGAACAGAGTTAAATATGTCACCAGTGGTGAACGTCTTCTACGAACGGAAACTATAGACACTGCGACGTACGATTTGATTAATGATTTGAGGAAGCAAACTTCTTTAGAACCACCTGAGATTAAAGAAGTTGTCGAGAGACTTGAAAAGATGTTTGTAACGATGTAATTCACTGATTTTACTTTTACAATAATGTCGAAGAGAAATCAATTAAATGTCACTTGACCAATACGAAGCAACGTTTGGCTTATTCTCTTCTTATTTTTTTATTTATTTTTTATCAAAGAAAAAATTGAACGTGAAAAGGTGGGAATAGACTATATAACGAAATTATAACGCAAATGTTGTAATATGGTCGTTCACTTTTAAACATATGGACTTGCGTGGTGACGTTCTCATGAAAAGAAATCACCGTTTGACATTTTTAAAGAAAGAACCTTTATATTCATTACTCTACTTTATTATAAAATACATGTTAAAACTAATTTGTGTGACACAATTGTGTTAGACTTCTAATTTATATAACATACAAAAAATAAAACGTGCAAACTTTTTTTTTATAAATGATACATCAAACGTAAACTGAAAAAACACAATATTAAAACTGAATAATATTTTATTTAGAATAACTTTTAGTTTACGGATTTAAGTTGATATTCATTTGTATGCGTATTATAACAATCATATTTCTTGTATTGGAAGAATTAAACTGACAGAACAAAAAATGGTTTTTGAAACAAATATAAAAACCCTGTAAATTTAAATCATCATCAAAACAGCAACAGACAGCGCCAAAACCCAAGCTAATGTGGCACGATCCGAATTTTTTGTAGTGCATTTAATGCATTCTTTGTCGTCTTCTTTACATGGTGTTGTATAACTCTCTTTGCACACTTCACACGTCACCCCAGACACCGCCTCAAATGTATGATCTGGGCAAGTTTTATAACATTTTCCCTCATACTTAATTTTAATACCACTTTCGCACTCATCACACGCACTTTCTCCTGAGCATTTCGCGCAGTTTTCAGTGCATTTGTAGCAGATTTGGTTATTACTAAAAGAATTCTGTGGACATTCAACTGCGCATTTTGTCTTGCTTGGATCGAGCATATAATTTCCAGTACATTCACTGCACGAGTTACCATCAGTGGAGCACTTCTTACAATTTGTCACCTTGCAGTCCTGACAGTTTCCGGCCGTTCCATATTGCCCGTCTCCGCATGCGTTTGTTGCGGAGAAACACGCCTTTGAACTTGACAATTGGAATTCGTCAATGCACTTAGTGCATGCGTTATTGTTATCACACAACGCACAATTTTTAGTTGTGCACTTCTGACACACTCCATTCGATTCATACGTCCCTT
>NW_004191750.1:54287-61742 GCF_000330505.1 Entamoeba invadens IP1
GCTTCATGCTATTTTTACACACTTTGCACGTAGCACCATCACTGCAATCTTTACATCCTGTGAGGCATTTGTTACATTCGGGGTATGTCCCATACTTCCCAAGTGCACAGATAATTGGGTTCTTATATTGATCGGGTTTCACACACATCCCTCGTGCATCTTTATTACTTCCAGCAGCACATTTTGTACATTCCAAAGTCTTTGTGTTACACGACTCACAATTTGGATCAAGTACACAACTTCCCGAATAAATGATGTAGTTGCTTGGTAAGAAGTTATCGGCAATGAACTCGCCAATACCACAGAAAACATCTGTCGATATTTTAATGTAGTTGTTGTTCTCTCCCCAACTGCTGTACCACGTATTTCGACCAATAAAATACTCTCTGTTATCTTCCTCATCTTTACCATATCCAACTAACATCACCTGATGGTCTGTATACACGTTATTTGGATTGCATATAGTATCTGTTTGGGGGAAGGAAAAGATACCCGACTTGTAATTTTTCAAGCCCGATCTGGATGCGTCGATTGCGACTAGAATAGGCCCATACATGTGTATGATTTTCTTAATCGCCATGACCTTATCTTTGTGTCCTGTTTTTTCTACAGTCGTCCACATTTTAAATCCATTGTTCCTCATTTGTAATTTCACAGCAGAGTTTTGGTCACCACGAGGGTTACACAAAGTTCCAGCATTTGCGTCTTTACCATCGACAAATGGGTAGTCCGACTGTAATGAGTACGTAGGCTGGCCTAGAAGTGCAGTGCCACTATTTCCGCCACAACACCTCTTGTTTGATGATAAAGTGCTAGGGTTTGTGAACACCGTGTCAATCATCCTTTGGGGGCTGAATAACAGTTTTTGGACTTTAGAAGCGTCTTTGTTGTTTTTATAATAAGTCATGTTGGCAAAGACATATTGCGCTTGGTTATTCACAGCGGCTGCGTAACAACATCCACACAAGTTTTGATTGACTTGTTCACCACAGAAATCAACTTTGGGATGGTCGGTGTTGTACTCAACATAAGGTCCGCAGTAAGACAAATAGTCTGGAAGTTCATCTCCTTCAGGAAGGTCAGGAAGAGTGTTAAACTCTCGAACTGATTTTGGTCCCTTTTTGTTTCCATTGTTTATTTCTTGAGGATCGAGTGGAACAGACACGTGTTCATGTGGTACAATTCCCATTTCTTTGGGAGTTAAATCGGAGTAATAATTGATCCCAAAAATAGCGTCGGACTTTCGTGTTCTTTGGCTGTTCAATTCTCTGATTTTTTTCAAAGAGTCACGGAAAAGAGCCAATTTTGAGAGGCGTTGTGCTGGAGTTTCATACTTCTTAGAGTACTTCAGCTCAAATTCTTTAAAGAGGAAGAAGTCGTCATTGGACAAATCAAACTCGGCCAATGCCAATGTGGAAAGGAACAACAAGAAAAACATTTATTATTTATTTGATCAAAAGCCACCTTTATATAGCAAATTATTAATTAGGAATTCATTTTAAGAAAAATTTGTTGTTTGTTTGTTTAATTCCAAAAAAAACGATAAATTTTTAGAAATAAATTCATTTGAATAGTAAGTAAAGTAATTAATTATTAATAGAACTAATTTTTGAATTTAAAAATTGTTCTATATTTGTTTGGTTATTTGTCTAGTGATATTACTTAATAAATTTTAAATAATTTATAAATTATAGTTTATTTTTTCTAATCAATTTGTTCATTATTAACTATTATTATAATATTAAAAAATCAATTAAATACTATACAAATTGATATTGAAAGATAATTTCCAATGGGGTTTAATAATTAAAAATAATAATTAATATGAATAGATCCCGTTTTTTTAAATGAATTAAATTAAATAAAACAATTGCATTTTAAGTTTTGTTTTCATTCGATATAAATAAAATTTGAATTGAAACAAAAATCTTTATAATTAACCAAATGTTCAATTATTAGTCAAATTAGAGACAAAAGATCATTTTTTTTGATCTGTAAAATAAATCTATTTATATTTTTATTATAATTTTTAATAAAGTTAATTATTATTAAATATTCAAATAAATTCAAGTTATATAATAAGTTCAAATAAAATTTTATTGAAATAAATAATTGGTGTTTGAATATTACTTATTTAAAACAATTTGAAAAGTTATATAAAAGAGTATATAAATGGTTAATTCCAAAATTATAATTTATAATAATTTGTGTATTTAAATTTAAATAATATTTTTACTAACAATCAAAACAAATAAACACACAATTTTTATTAGAAATAATTCCATTTGTTTTATTTTTTTGTAAACCTTTTTTATTCCTTTCTTTTTGGTGAGGATTTCGGACTGCTTTTAACACTTTGAATTCGTTTTTGAGTTTCTTTTTCTTTTCCATCTTTGTTTTGCAGAAGAAGTTGGGAAGAAGACGTTTGCAATTCTTTTCCTTTAGATCCTTTTGGACTATCAACAGAAAATCCTTTTTGTTGCTCTGCACCTTCTATTTTAGATGTTCCAACGTCTTTTTCATATTTAAAAATTTCATGAAGCTCTTCTGGAGTGAAATATCTTGCACTTGGCTTTCTTTGGATTCGGGGTTTTGGAGAATCAGTTGTTTGTACATGGAAACCAAAGAATTGTGGTTGTGGCAATTTTCTATAACTTTCAGGTTTTGTTTCATCAAAATTTTCATCGATAAATAATGCTAACTTTCTTATAAACTTTCCAAGTTTTTGTTGTGCTTTTTTATATTCTTCTCTCTCATTCAACCCGCATACGGTCGCAATTTTTTCAAAAATTCTCTTCTTGATGGCCGTTAAATCAATTCCAACCAAAAGACCATTCATCATCACTCTCTTATTGTGTTTATTAAAGAGATTTTTTGATTGAACCGAATGAACATTTTCATTAAAATCGTAGATCAATTTACCATATAACTTGAAACGATTTTTGGTGCCATAAGTTTTGTGTATTTTCAACATTTTTCTTAAAAATTCACTAATCGAAATTACCTTCTCTTCAATCACCTTTTTGATATATTGAACAATTTTAGTTTCCTTTTTGACAATTTTTTTGATATTTTTAAACAAATATCTTCCCAAAAGAGGAGCTCCCATTTTCATATTGACAGACATCTGTGATAACATAGCTATATAGCGTTCTGTCAAAGTAATAAATTTATTGAGTTCTGTTTGTAATGCTGGTGTTACTTCAACATTGTCTTTGGGTGTTGGAGAAGGAGTTTTTGGTTTTACTCCTAATACTCCAAATACAAGGGTAAGTACATAAATAAACATGAAATGACAATTATTATTTGGGGTGTTTAAATTTTGAAAAGTTTTTACTTCAAAAAAATAAATCATACAAGTCTTTAATAATTAACGAGTTAAAAACTCACTTCAAATTGTTATTTAAAATGGTTTAAAAATACAGGTCGAGGTTTCTATACTACTTATAGAATTATTAAGAATTCCATTTTATATGTTTTGGTTTCAAAATTAATTGTTTTAAAATATCTTTTTTGGTAATTTATACCATTTGCAAACAAATGATATAAAATAAAATATTAAAATAACTATTCCAACAATATTATTATTGTTATTTCCAAATTATTATAAAGAAAGTTATTGTTTTAATATTAATAAACCCCTCATCATTACAAACAATTAAAAGAAGTCAAAAATACACATACAGTGAAAAGGGTCTATTTTTCGAAATACAGCACAAAAAATAATCTATTTGTCGTAAATGAGTGAATTTTTCAGAAAGTTTGTTTTAATAATGAAATTTATTTTTGAGTAAAAATTTGGTTTAAATTCAACAGAAGTTACAGATTCGGGAACAAAAAGTTAACTGTCTTACACCAAAATTATTAGCCAGTTGCGCTACAAAAAGACTCGTTCGACAAATAAGATAATGACAAATAACCCCCCTTTAATTGTATAAATTTATTTAAGGTATTTTCTTGTCAAAATACAAATATATAATATGATTTTAGATGAACAAACACAAAGTTAAACAAATTGATATAATTTTTTAGAATTCTTCCATTGAAAAATCACTTGAACTTCCTTTCTTATATCCAGTTGTTTTCTTAGGAGTTGTTGTTGGATGAGTAATTCCACCATCTGCTCCTTTTTTCTTTTTTACGACATATTTTGGGAATGGCGGCGGTGGAATGGGTTCTGCATTAGGATCTTTGATTTTTTCAATTGTAAATTTTGCCTTTTCTGGAGTTTCTTCGGTTTTTTTGTACAATTTGGCATCTTCTCTGTCTTGTTGTCTTTTTCTTTCTTCTGTTTTTTGGTGTTCATCTCGAAGTTCATTTAAAGTCTCTTTTTCGTTTCTATAAGGATAAGCTTCTTTTCTGTCTTCTTGTTGTCTTTCGGTCTTCAAATGTGATGGTTGCAACCCATATACTTGTGGTTCTGGAAGCTCAAGGAAACTTTTTGGTTGATTGGCATCAAAATTGGGATTGACAAACATTCCAAGTTGTTGAATAAAATTGTTCAAATTCCTTCTTCCACTTATATAATCCGAGTAATGTTCCATTTTCAAGAAAGACGAAAGTATTTGCAGCATTTTTCTTTTAAGAGCAGACATTTCGATACTTAAAACAACTCCACTCATCATGATCTTTTCATTTTCTTTGTTATACAAATTCTCAGCTTTCACGTTATATATATTTGATTGTAAATCAGTCATAAATTTACCATAATATTTCTTGGTTATTGTCAAATCAAATTTTTCCTTTATTGTTTTCATCAAAGATAAGAAATCATTTCTGGAAATGTGTCTTTTCTTAATCAAACTTCTGATGTAATCTTCAAAATTTTCTTCATTCGCAGTTATTTCGTTGATATTATTAATTAAATATAATCCAAGAGATTTTGCTCTTGTTTTAACACTGATTGAAAACTGGCTTAATTTTGCACGTGTATTTAAAGTTGTTTCAATGAACTGTTTCATCATTATAATAAGTGTGTCTGTTAAATGAACGTTATCTTCTGTAGTCTGAGTCGTTGACTCTTTCGGATCAATTCCCATTACAACACATAATAATAAAGAAAACCAAATCATTACAATGTGTTTTTGTGTTTCTGTTTTATTTTTTCTATTAAAAGTTTGGAATTAACTTTTCATTCAATAAGAAAAAATGTTTTCAATTTTTGTTTTCAATTATTAGTATGAAAAAAAATATTATGCTTGTTCTTCCCTATTATGTTTTAAACTTCTTTACACTTGTTTGGCAATTGTCAATGATTTGTATAAATAATTCTTAAATTTATTTTTTAAAATCCCTATAAAAATTATGATGTGAAATGTCAATTACAATTCATTTATTTATGTTTTGTTAAAATTATTATTATAGTTTTATATTTTTAATAATTAGTGTCAATTCAAAAAACATTTTGTTTGTTTAAGAAATACAAATAAAAATAGAATTTATAATGTCAATATGTTTTGTTTCCAATTAACATAAACAATTGTTATCATTTCCAATATTTAGAAAATATAATTATATTTTCTAAATGTTGTACTATATCAAACAATTGTATTGATGTAAACATCACACCAAAATATATCACTTAATTTAATTTAAAAAGTAATTGTTTTCATCTTCTAATAAATAATAATTATGAGAATAACTCTATTTTATTAATCTACAAAAATATAAAACTATTCTCAATGTTCCATTGTTTATCAACAGGCGTTTCCAAAATAATTTTTGCCGAAAATGTGGTATTATAACGTAAGAATTTATAAGAGAAAATGAACATTTTGGTTATGAAATGGTGACGTGGGTAATTAGGATTGGGATTTTGGAAACCTCTGTTTATCAATGATGTCGTATTGAAAAACAATACTTAAAAATTAATACATTAATTATTATATCATAGATTCAATTTATACGGTAGATGGAATGAAAAGCTTATCGATACTAAAATACATTATATACAGAGGTTTCCAAAATTCAATTCTAATTACCCACGTCACCACATTTTTACAATAAAATTTTAATTAATTTATTAAAATTTGATGGTATATAAAACTTTACTATTACAAATCATGACTATATTTTCAATTTGCTTTTTATTTGTTATAACTGTAAAAACTACTATTATTTAAACCAAAGAAAACAAAAAATGAAAATACACATATAAAACACAATCAAATTGCCAAATCAGCTCAAAATTTAATTAAAAAAATAAATCAAAGAAAAAATAATAATCACCATAAAAAACAACAAAACTAAAAATTGACTTAATTCACCATTTAAAAAACTAATAAATCAAAATGTCTAGTTTAATGGAACAAAGAAAAAGACGATTTTCTTGGGTCTCTGATAGACTGTTAGTTCCTGTAAATGACAAGTCTTTTAAATGTTTATTGTGTAATATTATTGTTACAGCCAACTATTCAAAGGATCATTTTATTAATGAACATTCAAATATCAACAGTGATACTATTTCCTTAATTCTTGATGCTTACGAGTTGGGACTTGGTAGTACTGAGCATTTTTATTAAGTGTTCAATAACAAAAAGTACAATTCAGAAATCAGAAAGGATTGTTTAAAGTTTACTATTTTAATGAGTAAAATAATGGGAGAAAACCATATACCACTAATAAAGGGAAAAGTACTTATTGAGATGTGTAAAAAATATAACGAATTGAGACAAAAAGATGGAGAAGCATTTGAAAAATGTTTGAGGTTTAGTTATAACACATTGTCGAGAAGACAGATTACATGTGTAAATAATCTTAAAATGGATCTCGAAAAACTCTCTAAACAATCCAAATATATTTGTCTTCAAATAGACGAAAGCAAGGTTTCAAAGAAAAAATAGTATGTAATAATTTTGAGATTTGTGGATGAACAATTTGAAATATCAGAGTTTCTGGTATCTTCTTTTATTCTCGACAAACGTGCAACCGGTAAAAATATTCTTGATAAAGTGATTATTCAGTTGGTTGCATCTAAAATTGAAATTGAAAAAAATAAAGTGCATCACTACAGATGGAGCGGCTAATATGTGTGGTAAAGATAAAGGATTTGCGACTTTGTTTGTTGAGTACATGAACAATAAAGGAATTAAAGTGTATAAAGTTTGGTGTGCTTGTCATAGAGTTAATTTGAGGGCAAAAGTGCTTTGTTCACATCCATTAATTTCCGACGTTATTTCATTTAGTCTTTCTTTGTCTCGAAAATTAGATGATGATTCCGCGTTTTTAAATGTCTGTTCTGGTGGCATAAAATGTTATTGTCCAACAAGGTGGACTTCATCAGCAGACGTGCTTGATTCCATATATAACAAAAGAGAACAAATTGTAAATTATTTACTGGATCTTGATCAGGAAAAACAAATTATGAAAGATTTTAAATTTCAGGATGTTGTTTCCATTCTTGAAGACAATCAATACGTTTTTCAAATATGAATAGTACGTGACTTGCTTTTCATA
>NW_004191750.1:61842-70686 GCF_000330505.1 Entamoeba invadens IP1
ATAATACAAATAACATCGCTTTGATTCATAGTCATTTGGAATGTGTTATTGTGAATTTGAAATTAAGATTTAGTTCTGTGTGTAATTCTGTAGTCAGTAAAAATATATATAATGAATGTGATTTTATTAAAAAATATGATGAAGATTTTGGCATGAATTTACAAGAAAAATATCCAGTTGAGGCAATAGTATATTTGTGGAACAATTTTGATGGTTTAATAAGTGGTATAACTAAACTACCAGAGTGTATGGCTATTTATGGTAACGAACTCGAAATAATTAAAAATGAAAATGATATTGAATTTATTCGAGAAAAACTAATGGATTTGAAAGGATCGAATGATGAAGAACTTTTTCTTGACCTTTACGACTATAGAAGTTTGGTCTCCAAAAAACACCCCCTGCTTTTGGAAGCACTATTGTTATGTCGTTCGTTAAATTTTACTTCTTCTTTATGTGAGTCGGCATTTAGTCGTCTCAAGTTGTACTTTAGACCACGAATGGGAATTGATGCAGTTGAAAGGATGATGTTGTTAACACATGATAAAGCGCTTAAAAAATCAGAAATTGTAGTTGATGATCTTGTCTTTGAAAATGAAGCAGTGGATGTTCTTTGAAAATAGCTATTGAATATATTTATTGATAAAATGTATTCAGTGAATAAATGTGATATTAAATAAAGAACACGTTTGATAAGTTAATTGCTGTTTTTTCAAAAAAAAATTACCAATTTACAATTTTGCCATCATTCAAAAAACAAAAACCAAAAACAATTATTTGTATTTTCATAGATATGTTTTTTATTGAAGTATTTTTTGTTTCTTTTTTTGTTTAAATCAAATTTATGTTTTTGCAAAAGATTTGTACCAAATGAAATTATTGCCGAAAGAGTAATTTGAAACCTTTTTATGTTTATTTTAAACAAAAAAATACAAAAAGACAGTTTTATAATCTTTTTGTAATTAATTGACAAATCAACACAATTAATACCAAAATTTTCTCTAATTACTTTTAAGCTGATTTTGGAAACCTCTGATTATATATTCATTTATTATTTTTAATTGATTATAAAAATTATACCAATAAAAATACATAAATATTAATATTATTAACATTTAAACAATGATCTAACTTCTCTAAATATCTTCCCACTCTTATTAGGAAAAACAAGAAAATCCTATTTTCAGATAAAAAACAAAATCAACAATAATGATATATTTTTTGCATAAAATGTGGATGCACAATCAAGTAAACCAATTTTAAATTTCCCTGTTTGTTCTTGCTAAAATTAATAGTCACTTTGATACCAAATACAATGAAAGGTGTCTATTTGTCGTAAATACAACACAAAAGAAATTTATTTGTCAGATTTGAGAGAATTTTTAAAGAAAGTTTGATTTGATATTGAAGTTTATTTTTACATAAAATTTGATTTAAATTCAACAAAAATTGCAGATTCGAGGACAAAAAAATAATAGTTGTACACCAAAATGATTGGTCAATTGCGCGACAAACAGACCATTTTCACTGTACCAATTTGTCCAACTGAATAAATATCAACTTTATTAAAAAAATAACTTTAATATTACACTTAATAGTAATTGATATTATAATTAACCAAACATTCCACATAATTATTGTTTAGACTTTAAATTTTGTTTTACCGATATATTTTTCATTAAGTGGTGAATTGTAAATTTCAAGGATTTGCAGTTTCCAGTTGAAAATTTCTCTTGGTGGGAGGAGTTGTTCATACATCAATTTGTGGTAATATGGAATGATAGTTGGGAATGAATGAACGCCGCCCTTTTCACAAAATTCTTTATGCTCTTTACAATTGATATCGAGGAATTGAATTTTGTCTCCAAAGCTTGCCAAGTCATTTTCTAAAGATTTGTATTCTTCTTTTATCTTAGTACAGAAATGACACGTCTCTAAATAATACTTTACCACAACAAGTCCTCCAGCTTCTATTGCTTTATCAGCCTCTTCTCCAGTGCTCTCACGAGAGAGTGTTAAACAAAATAGAACCAAAAAGAGGACTCCCATTGTCTTTTATTAGTTTTAAGTTCTTTATTATTTCAGTGGTTTTCAGAAGCTAAATTCTGTTTTATATTTTTTGTTTTGAAAAAATAAAATTCGAAAATTTGTTGTTCATTCAAATAAAAAAATCAAATAGAGATTGTCTAAAAACATTATTTATTCAAAAAATAATACTGTTTGTTTTTAACGTTATCTTGTCTCTTATGTTATCTGATATTTTTTAAACAATTAAAAATGAAATATTTCGGTCAGCAGTCCCAAAAATCTATCCCAGTTGTTTCAGGTTTTTTTCACGTTCCACCTAATGCCCGATGTTTAGACAAAATTATAGCTTTTTGTACACCAGATTACGTTTAAAGACTGATTTTACCAATAATATCAATACTGGTTTAATGACCAAATATCATTAACCCTTCGAGGACGGGAAAAATCAAAATTTGTAAAAAAATAAAAATCTTAGTCAATTGTAATGTAAATGTGACCTTTTTTTCTTTAATTTTTTCAAAAATACTAGACACCCTGGAACGACAGCTCTAGTAAATTTTTATAAATTATAGTAAAAAAGTGAATATTTTGTTGAAGTGGGGATGAACAAAGGTTCACTTTTTTGTTTGATCTTTTCAGAAACAAGTCACAGTTTGATGGAAAAGTCAGATCAAAAATTTATTGAGATGACCACAACCTATTACAATAATAAAATTAATTATAAAATATAACAAAGACCAAATTGCATCGTAAAACATACTGGTCCGGAATATTCAAAATCAATTGCATCATAAAATAACAAAGAAAATAAAATAAATAACAGACTTTGAGGTGTCTTGAAATTTCATTATGTAATTGATCTCAAAAACAATTACAAGGGGAAATAAATAGATTTTTTTGTAAACTTCGAAAAATACAAAAATTTAATAAATTGGGTTTTGCTATTTTTTTTGTAAAAGAAATAAGATAAGACGAAAAGATACTTTTGTTTGTTCCGACTTCGAAAAACAAATCTTAAAGAAAATAAGTGTAAAATATACAAAAAATATCTAAAATACATTTTCAAAAGTATCAAAAATCGCAAAATTGAGAAAAATTTATAAAATCAACTTTAACAATAAAAGTAGTCGCATTTAAATAAACTTTGATCACCACGAGGTTTTGTGATCACTCGTTGAAATTCACGTCGTGCCACTGTCGAGGAAGCAAGATATAAATTCATTATTTGTAATTTGAATTTTTCATTTTCAAACAAAAACAAAAAGGTGATCTGCCATTTCTATGAAATACATGACCACAAACAACGGGAAGTATGTTATTGCTTCTTTGAGATTTAATTGATTGTATATAATGTTTCAAATATTGAACATTGTCGATAGTATTTTGTTGTTTTTCTATTTGTACATCTTCAATTTGAATTGTAGATACTTGGGTATCATTATAAGACGGGTAGTATGCTACCACTTTTTGATTGGATAACTGCATATAGTGATTCTGATAAGAAAATGTTAGTGGTGTATAAAATGGTATTGGTATCATGTATGTAATTATAAGTTAATTTGATTTATATGCAGATAATAATAAGGTCTGTCTAAAAATGTTGTCTGCTTGTAAAATGTTGTTAATTTGACAAAAATTTACACAAAATAAGTTAAAAAATTGGGAATTAGAAAAAAATGTTGAAAACCAAGTAAAATTATGAAACGGTGTTTTGGGTGTTTCGAATATTTTCCGAAATACTCCAGTTTTAATAATCCAAAAATGCACGGACAACTTTTTACAGACTGACTATAGTAGATAGGCAGGGAGTGCTGTTTAAAAAATTATTATATAAGAAACACACTATTTTTAAATTTAATTGAAAAGATTCTTTTCATTAATAAATTGAATCGTAGACAATTAAAAAACGAAATGGAGTGAAAAATCCAAATTTATGCAAAATTGCAATCTTTTCTTTTTTAAAAATAAACAACTATATAAATTTTTTTATGTGATAACAACAATGATATTGACTTTCAAATGTTAACGAAACCCATCTTAAATGACAAACAAAATATATTAATTATATCAAAACTTCATCTTCATTTTCTTTTTCTTCGTTCTTTTTATTTTTGGTCATAATAGGAAGTAAGAAACAAGACAAAAAGCATAATAATGCCATTGACCCACACAAATAAAATATGGAAACCAACGACAGTTCAAAGTATAATAAAAGTGCGAAAATGTTTGATATAATCACAACTCCAAATGTCGTGGCCGCAGCCAAAAACGCCAAGTCAGTCCCATATCTTTTAGGTTCAGAGATTTTAGTGAGAATGACAAACGGCACTGATAGAACAACAGACTCGAGTATTCCAGTCATTCCAATGCATATAAAGTCGACTGTTAATATCCAAGCGGGTGGTGTTGTATAATTTTGAGCAAAATAGTCCATCAATATGATACCAACATGACTTAAGACACAAACAAAAGATGTCACAGAAAACAAGATGTTCTCATAATTTGAAACAAATGACGATAACAATGAACAAATAACAAGAACGCCACCCTGTGCCATTAATGAGTACATTGCCATCGATACACCTTTTTGAAAATTTGGGTCGTCTGTTTCAGCATGGTACAAATTGATTGGAAAATAATTTGCAACAAAACTCGGGAAAAGTAACACTGAAACAGTAGCAGACATTTGTATGAATGCAAGTACCCACAACTTCCACCCAAATCCCTTTATAAATTCGATTATTTTTCTCTTCCTATCTATTGGAGTTTTGTTTTCTTCTTCTTTTGTATTTTTGTCGATAAGTGGAGTCTCTGTGGTTGGAGAAACAATAACATCTGATGACGTTGTTTGTTGTTGCACATCTTTTGAATCGTTATTGGTATCAAGTAATTCAAACGAATTCTTTGTCTGTTTTGTTGTTTTTTCCTTAGAAAACACAGTGGTGACAAATGAAGTTATTGCAATCAAAACAGCACTGAGAATGAACATGAAATTGTAGTAATTGTCAATTTCAGCACATGTTGCCGCAATTATATAAAACAATAATATGAAGAACCCACTCAATAGAGCAGCAAAGAAATTTGCATTGTGTTGATACTCTGACTCTATGTTGTCTACTATTAAAGCTCTGTCCATGTTTTGAACAATTACAACTGAAGTGCTAGAAAATGATATGAAAATGACACCAAGTACTTGACTGATTATCATGTCGTTTTCTGTTGCAGAAGATGAATTTGTTGAGTTTGAAAGTGTGCCTTTTGTATCTCCCAAAGCAATGCCTATTGAGTCAGAATACGAAACAAATGGCAATAGAATAATTGCAATAATACTGCCAATAACAATAAAAAATCTTCTTTTGAATCTTTTGATTGGGAAAATGTCGGACAAAAGACCAAATATCGGCTGTATAAATGACACAATCAATGGTATAATCCCTCCAAATATCAATGATATGGTGGATATCGACATACCAGTTTTTATGTACATAAACGGAGATATCAAACAAGAAACAGTTGAAGTTGAAAAAACCAATCCTCCATTTAAAATTGAGTAAACAAAGTATTTCAAAACTCTTAAAGAACTTTGTACTATCTTATCTTTGTTCATTTGATTGTTTTTTAAGAATCAATATTTTTAAATATCAAAAATGTCACTAAAAGAAATTTTAGTTAATAACAACTTTTAGAATAAAGTAGAATTTTCGAAAGTGAAAAATCTGTTTATCGTTATCTATTATTACTTAATGGTTAATAAAATTCTGTATATTTTCTTGGTTTAAATCATGTTTTATATAATTAATTAAGGGTTTTGGATTACTTTTCGACAACTCTTAAACTTTCTTTTTGTAATTGAATTTATCATTTATATTATTTAGTTTTATGGTGAAGTATTTTTATTAATTAATTAATTAATAAACAAATAATCAATTTATAATAATAATATATAATTTAATTATAAAACATTTCAATTTTTTATTAACATAAGATTGTTGATAATTTGACAAATATTCAAAATTTTAAAACAAACAATTATTATTATTTGATTTATTTTTTTAATTTAATTTTAAAAAATTGTGTAACTCAGTTAAAGGAAATAATCATTTTTTAAAATAACAAACTATATATACCACATTTATCATTAAATGACATGCAATACGATATTATTTGTCTCTGTGTTAACTTTTTATTTTATTTCTGTAAATTTCTATTGTTCAATAAGACAATCAACCAATTTCAACAACCAAACATTATTACCTTTTATCCATCCGACCAAAATGTATTATTATTATTTGATTGAATGGTATTATTTGATATCCTTCAACCAAACTCAAATTTTAAAAAACACCACTACACTTGTTAATAAAGAATTTGCAAAAGGTATTATTTTACAGAATAATAATATTCATTGTGATTCTTTAGACTTTACTATTAATAAAACACCCAAAATTAAAATATCCAATACTTCATTATATTCAATTTCCCCTGTTTGTAACAATCAAATTGATGCAGTGTGGCTTTGGGTGAATGGGAGTGAACCAAAATGGCGTGATAAGTTCAAAAGGTACAAATTTCGTTATGAACCAAATCGATTTAGAGATTTCAACTCAATTAAATATTCAATGAGAAGTGTATTTACGTATCTTCCTTATATCAAAAACTACTTTATAATAACAGACAACCAAATACCAGATTTCATAGATGCACCAATTGGACAAAATTCATTTCAAATAATCAGGCACAAAGAAAATCACAATAATAAGTTCTATACACAGATGGATGTTTTGGAGGAAAAGTTGTTTAAAAAGAACAACGAAAAGAATCACAACTTTAATTCAAAATATGAGACATACACATTAGAAATTGTATCACACAATCAACTCTTTGATGCAAAGGAACTCCCCAATTTTAACAGTGACGCAATAGAAACTGTCATATACAGAATACCGAGACTTTCTGAATGCTTTGTATATCTAAACGACGACTTCATTTTCACCAACTACACACCACCAGAATATTTCATCAAAGAAAATAGACTTCAAATATATACTGAAAACAACTTAGCTCCAGATGAGAAATGGATAAGTGAGAATAAGTGGCACAAATCAATAGCATCTGCCAACCAAAAACTAAATTTCTATTTTAACTTGTCTGAAAACACCAAGAGACCTTATATCAGTCACTCGGCATACTTCTTCAGAAAAAGTCTCTTAGTAAAACTCGAAGAGAGTTTTAAAGAAACTTTTAACCATCAGAGATCCAATAGAATCAGATCTTGCGATGCAGTGAATTATCCCTTTTTCGCCGAACATTATTCATACTTGTTAGGTGTAGCAAATTACGTTCATGTGGATGGGTGGACTTTCTTTTGGAATCTTCGAGAAGATCACACTAAAAATGTTGAAATGAAAAATAGAATATTAAAAATGAAGCCATATTGTATATGTGTCAATGACGACTTCGAAGGATCAATTGGTGTGTCCAGAGAAATCAACTATTTACTTGATTGGTATCGCCTTCTATTTCCTGATCCAATGATATTTGAAAGAGGGGTATAACAACACACTAATTCCATTATTTATTCTTTTCGATTCTATATATTAAACAATCATTTTACAATACAAAATAGATTAAGTTATTATTAGTTACTAGTTTTTTCTAAATTCTATATTTTTTTTTCTCACAACTTCTTTGAAAAAAAACAAATAGTAAAATTAACTATTAGATAATTATTAGTATTCTTAAAAATAGACTCTTATAAATAAAATAGACTCTATTTGATTTATTATTACAGTAAAACCTGGTTATTTTCTAATTTTTAGGGAAAAAAAACTGGACATTTTATAAAACAATTTTTATAAAAACAAAAATGTTATTATGTTTTGTAAATTATTGTAAGTTGTGGCATATTTGTCTGTGAGGTTAATCAACTATTCAATTTCTTCATTTAACAACTCCAGTACTCTTTTGGCGTAAAACATATCCATTTCATCTGTAAGATCCAACGAACCAAGCTTTTCGATCAAAGCTTTTAGTTCATCAGATATTTTGTTAATTTCAACTTCGTTGTGAGAAAAATCTTCTTCTGATACATCAACAATCGCATATTTTACTTCTTCTGGTTCTATAACTTCTTCTATGGTAGTCGATTCTTGTATCAAGTTCATTCTTTTTAATTTAGATATATCTTTGTTCAAATCAGTTTCAATGGTTTCTTCATCGGTTGTGTTGTTTAATGAAACATCATTTGGAATCGAACTTGCAACAAAGTATGGTGATTTGTCATTCTTACTGATTTTTATTTCTGTGATAACAAATATAAATTTTGTCGTTTGTTTTTTTGTTTTTTCTTTTTATTATTTTTTGGTTAAAAAATTTATCAAACAAATTTTATATTTTCTGAAACTAATAACAAAACCATTTTTACAATTATAAACAATCCAGTTTATAAAATATCCAACATTATAAAATATCCAGGTTTTACTGTATTATAATAAATATATATATAATTTTTAATAATACATATTAATACATTTTATTATTAATTATTATTAATTATTATAATTTATTATTATTCTAATGTAACTCCAACTTTTGATGAAACTTGATTATGACCCATTACTTGGAGACCACAATACAAACAATGCCTGCAATCAACATCAGAGTGCCAGCACCAAACAAGACGAAGTTTTTCCACCCTCTAATTTCCGCAAATACGACAATACCCCACAATGCTGACAGCAGACCTGGTCCCGAAGTGATGAGTGGATATGACACAACGTAAGGCAAGTTAGTGTTTGCAATGAACCATGAGACTTG
>NW_004191750.1:70786-77141 GCF_000330505.1 Entamoeba invadens IP1
TCATTCCCGACATCATAGCAGGGAGAATCGTTTGTTTATAGATGAAAGGTTTGTTCTGGAAGAGAATGATATAGCAGATGAAGTACATATTCGACGCCAAGAAGATGCCCAAGAAGTGAGCCAAGACGTAGTCGATACCTTCCGGAGATGCCTTTCCATTGTCTTGTAAATACTTCGATGGATCAAACGCTGAGCCAAACAACACACCAGCTACTACAGCTAAGATGACTCCAACTATCATTTGGACCCATTTCGGCCATGCTTTGATCATAATGAAAATCGGAGACTCCTCTTCAACTTCTTTGAATTCTTGTTTCTCCTCTTCTTTCGGTCCATCTTCTTTCACTTCAGTCTCAGGTGCTTTAGTTAAGTCGGTTTTGTTCTCAGCATTCTCATTACTCTTTTCGCTCTTATCAGACATTTCAACAGCCTTCGGCGTGTTCTCACTCTTCTCTCCTTCACCGCCCTCTTCTTTCTTCTTAGCTTCTTCTGCAGCAGCTCGTTCTTCTTTAGTCGAAGTCTTGATGAACGCGTAGAATGGAACAGAAAGCGCTGTTAAGACTGCACCAACGCAATTCAACCAGAAGATCTTCACATTGTTACGATCAGAAGCAAGTCCAAAGAACCCAAACGTTCCTGTTAACCAGCCCATGACCATGTTCCCTGTTAATTAGCATCTTGTCTATGTATAGAATAATAAATAATAAAATATACTATAAAATATACTATAGTATTTTAGTATATACAATAATATATTTACTATATTAGAATAGTTAAAAGTGTTAATAGGAGTTAATAGTAAAACAAACCAATACCCCAAATACCAGGACCAAGGGAAAGCCCAATCATCTGAATCACAGGAACACATAACATGTTTCCAGTACACCAAATGGCTCCCCCAAGAAGAGCAAATGGCTCTAAGTAAATCAAAGTTTGGTTACTGGCACCAGCAATCATTTGAGTGAAAATACCAACGATAAGAATACCTATACACATGGCCCACTGGAAGAACACACCATCACCAGAAGGTACTTTCTTGGCGACGACCCAATTGGAGCCGAAGAAAGCAATTGCAATGATTACACAAATATAGCCAACAGCTTCGTTTGCCATGAGATGAATTTGACATTTGTGAGATTTTTGTGTTTAAATAGTGCGGTGGAATCCAACAAAAGAATTACTTCGGGTGTTTCGTAAGTCGATCGCTTCGTTTTTTTCATAAGAAAATTGTTTCGTTGCTCCGAAGAATGCATTTTGAAAAAAGTGTGAAGGAAAAATTTGAGACAGAAATTGCCAAATTGGGAAGAATCCCTCTGTTATGTTTTTTTTATTCCATTTTTTCAAACGATCCGATATGTTTTTTTTTATTGTTTTTTTAAGGAAATATCCGTTTGATTCAAATGAATTTTTAAAAATTTTTAATTTACGAATTTTTATCGGAATGAGAATGTGATTATTATAACGGTGCGATCATTTTGAAGTCATACTTTGACTTATTCATTTAGTTTTTCAAAGACAAAAGAGAAGTAGAAACTATAATTAAGTTGGTATTTTATAATTTAGTTAAACTAACTTGTATTTATTTTCCACAAAAACCGAAAGAAGGATAAATTTGAGTTCATACTAATTTCCCTTTTTTGTAGTCTTTTTTCCTTTCTTATTATTTTGAGTCAAAAAGTCAAAAAGTATGTTTATATGAAAAAAAAAATTTTTCACGATTCATTCGAAAATCCCGCTCTTTTAGTTTTCAAACTCAGTTCTCGTTACGTCATGTTTTCATATCTCAAAAAATGAAATGAAAATGAAATGTGATTATTTTTACTTTAATTATTTCCTAACTTTAGTAACTTTTTAATAGATAAAACAGTTACAATTAAAAATGTCTTTTCATATTTAACTCAACAGATTACAATGGCGGAATGAAATTGTTTATGAGACTGGAAAAAAAGCAATAAGAAACATAACACTTGATTGTTTCTATTCATTAAATGAACGTCAATCCGCATTGTCACCAATTGAATGAAATTGTTGACCATTTCAATCAAAAACATTTTTAATAACAAAATAACACCTCTGAATCAGTTATTGCTTGTTCATTGTTTTACCATATTTGAAGCAAATAGTGAACGAATTTTTATTCTCGATAATCGCTGGACTGGCGATGATCACAGCATTGCGTACGTTGGCCTTAATGAGGTCCAAATCCTTTTCGATAACTTTCCCAACAAACAGCGTGATTTTTGCTTTCGAGTTGCGTAATACAAAATCGAGTAAGTTTTGTGTCTTAGCAACTTCTGCGAGCGTCGTGAAGTAGACCGTGACAATTTCCAGTTCCGGGTACTTATACAAATTTTCTTTCAGAAAGTAAAGCGATGAGTCAGAGATCTTCAAATTTTTGAGATATGGGTACTTCGTCTCAGTCATTGGGAGGTGGTTTGCAAAGACAAATTTCCGAGCAAAATGTCCTCCAACAAAGAAGTCTCTATCGGTCAATTGAATCTTCTGGACCTTCTCTAAATATTCGTCGGGAATTTTCGGAAGAAGGTCCGAACTTATTTGTAGGGTGTTTAATTGCTCTAACGCAGTGAAAACAATTTTGACGTCTTTAGGGTCTGATGATAATGGCGGGTTGGTGTGCATCATCGAAATCGCAGTCGCACAGTTGCCACTGACTTGTTCGAACAATGGAATCATCTTCGGTTCAATATATAGAAAGACGTTCAGTAAGTAAAACGGTTCGAGGCGCGTTGGCATAAATTGAAATTGCAAATGATTTTATTAATTTTAATGAATTTAATAAAATTTGCAATTTTTAATAAAAATTTTTTATTAAAAGTGGGTGTGATGTATATTTATATATAATTATTTTTTAATATAAAGTTGGTCTTTAAACGTTTTTCATTCAACATAAAAATATACTATATGTTCAAAAAAGGAAATTACAATCAGTCTTTAAACAATATCTAATACATCTTGGACTATATTATAAAAATCTAATATTTCAAGAAGTCGTCCTAAAAATCACATATTGTTTTTTCAACATTTTACCTAATGCCCGTTGTTTTTAAAAAACGAAAGCTATTATTATGTCCACCAGACAACATTAAAAAACTGATTCTTGTGAATAACATTTAAATACTGGTAAAAATTGTGAAACAATGTTTTTTAGTGTTTTAAACAGTTTTTATTATTTTTCTAGTTTTAATTATACAAAAAAAATAATTGACAACTTTTATAGACTGACTTTATTAAAAAATGACTTAATTTTTAATTAATAAATAATATATGATTGTTTATAATATAATATAATATAATATAATATAATATAATATAATATAATATAATATAATATAATATAATATAATATAATATAATATAATATAATAATCAATGTAGATCCCGAAAAAACAAGAAAAAATACTCAATTCATTTTTGCATTGAAATAGTTTTTTCCTTTTCTAATTTACTTTTTAAAACCTTGATTTGTTTCCACGTTAGCCAATGTGTTCGACAATATTTATTATACTTGTTTTTATCGTCGATAAGTATTTTTACATTATCAGTATTAATAATATTTTCAAATAGTTTGTTGATCTTTGAAACGTCTTCTTTATCCATTTTTTGTATAATCACAAAGTCATAGATTTGCCAAGTTAATTCGCACATGACTACACTAATAGCGCCAAGGAATGAGCACCCAAACATAGGTATTCTATAATCATTGAGTTTATCGGAAATAGGACCGACAATAAGTGGCAATAAGAACGCCACTAAATTGAATGTTAAAGATTCTTGTAATCCCTTTTCATTAATTATATTAAATTAATTAATTAAAAACAAACGACATATAAACTTGATATTTGTGATGTTAACAACGACAATTTAGATGTTGTATTTAATATATTTTGAGACGCAAAAGCGCCACAAAGTCCGAACATAATAGCGCATATTAATTGCACAATCCAATTGGAAATAGATCCACAAATAAAATGATTCACACAACATATCAACAGTGCTATTAACATACTCCACCGGTTGAAAAACAAATATTTCATACGTGCAAAGTTGATGAATCCAATTGTAAATGCAATGTACACTACACAGAAGAACACGCCAATAAACATGTCATACCTCCCTGGATCATCTTTCATCGAAGGAAAGAATGAGTCTTTGGTGCCATAGATCCTATTAAAATACTGTGATCCATAACTCAGTAAAGTCCCATAACACCCAATTGAGCAAAAGAAAGTTGGAATCAGATACTGCATCATTCGCTTTTTTAACCTTCTTCTTTCTTTTTTTCCCATTACAATTAGTTTTAAAGGTTTGTTTTTCACATCTTCTGTTTCTATTACGTTTGAAGCATTTTCGGAATTGTTGGGTGATTGTTGCATTTCTTTCTTTTCTTTTAAAGTCTCTTCGATGACTTTATTTTCATCGTGGCTCTCAGCTAATTCAATTTCTTTGTTTAACACTTCTTTTTTATCTTCAGATTTGTGATTTGTTTTTTCAAGTGTTAAATCAATGCCAAATACTGTTGACCCTTCCCAACAAGGATATATGAATAAGATTATTACAAGGGATGCTATTGAAATACTAAGAGACTGAGTGATCCCCAATTTTGTAAAAAGAAAAGCCCCACATAAATACCCAACCGATTGACCAAAGGTCCAAGTACCTGAAAATATACCCAACCAAAAATCGGCGTCTGATGCGGAACTTTCTCTTGATATGGAAGTTTGAATTGGAATCCAGAAAAGGACGTACTAATTATTATTTTAAATAATAAATATTTCATATTCAATAAAAAAGTAATTTAAAAGAGTCACTAAATATTTTTTTATACTCATATATATAAATATATTAGTTAAAAAATAACAAACAGAAAAAGAATACATGAAAGACATAATCCACAAAATCCACATGTTATCGTTTATAAACATCAGCAATAGACAAGCAAATATGTATATAAGAACACCAGCTCTTGCCAGTAGCCATCCAGGTAAATAGTTATTTATAAACCCACACACCCAAGACAGTAAAAACATTGCACCATAATCGATGGCATTAATTATTGCTAAATCTAAGTTGGAAGCACCTTGCCGAGTCGCTATAAGAGGCACTACAATCCAAAATAAAAAAGCACCAAAATTAAAAAGAAGTGAAGACGCACAATATCTCCAAAAGTTACTGAGAACGATTTTGATCAACACGTTGACCATTTTTTATTTTTAATGTTTTGGACAATTAAAAAGTTCATTCGAATAATATACATTTGTACCCAAGAAATATAATCAAATGTTATAATTAAATTGGTTTTTCAAAGTTTAAAATTGTATTGTTTATAATGAAATTAAATAAAAACAAAGAATCATTTTCAATTGCAATTAAAATTTCTCATAAAGTATTTATTTCATAAATATTCTTAGAGCCAGGATTTTTCTTAACATTTAAAGAGTTATTAAAATATTGAAGGAAATTGTTATATAGCACTATTTTTCATTATTATTAATATGTTTATTTGGTTTGTGTGCAATCAAATTAATTCATATAAAGTATTTAAATGATTTAAAAAATAAAATGGAATCAAAAATGATTCAAGAATTAATAAACATTAAATTCCTTTTTAAAATGTTTTTTTACAAAATTTATTCGAAATGTTAAAATAGAATTCGAGTATTTAAAAGATGAAACATATACAAAACTTTTCTTTAAACAGATGCAATCTTTTTAAACAATATAGTTTTATTTTATTTTAAATACAATAGGCAATTAAAATAAACAATACTATAAACAGGTTGGAAAAATGATGTTCTTCTGATAATTCAAGTTTCGAATTTAACTTTTCGTGTTTTTTCAAATCTTTAGAGAAATTTAAGATTGTTTTAAAGTTTAAAATTTTACTTAGAATTATGTTATTTTATATTGGTAAATGAAAAGTAAGTTGATAAAAACAACGTTCGAATTTTCAAACAAATTAAAAGAGACTATTCACTGAAATAAAGTTTATTGTCAATTTTATTATAAATAACGAGTTATATTTCGAAATTATATTACCTTTTTAAAATATCAAAAACAATGGATGAACAAAATAAAATAATATTAAACTAACTAATTATCATTAAAATGGGGGCATTTAAACACAATATACAAAATTACGATTTAATAAAATAACACAAAAATGGATTTTTATGTCGTAAAGTCCACAAACAAATAAAGTTATGACGTTGTTCCGTCACTTTATTAAGCTTTAAAATCGTAACGTAATAGCCATCGTTGTCATTATGCCGTTATAAAACCATTAACAAATAAAATGATTGATTAAGATATATAATTTAATTTTATTCACGTGTTT
>NW_004191750.1:77241-85901 GCF_000330505.1 Entamoeba invadens IP1
TATTATTTACTTAAGTTTTATTAAAAATTAATACTTAAATATCATATTTCAAAATAATGAATAAAAGACTGAATTAATTCATATAGAGGATTTGTTTCTTTTTTAGACTGTTACTGTTGTTGGCTCTGTTAAGCAGTTAAGAATACGCCATGTATTTTGTCGTATAAATAAGATGTTTATAACATGCTTGTTAAATTTGGGCAATTGCCATGGTGTAACAACACCAACAGAACCCTTATCTGCTTGATGCACAGATATTCATCACCATTTCTATGTTCTTCGTGTATTTCCCCGATTGAGACCAATGTTTTTATATCTCTTTAAGCCTGTTAGATTTGAAGTTGGTGTCAAATAATTGCAAGTCCTGTATATAGTGAGATACCTGGAAACGAACATTCATTACTTTGATTCTTTGAGACGCTGTCCGAAGTCAGATTGTTTTTATGCATAAAACAAACGGTGTATTGTATTGTATTTGTTTGATCGTACACAAAATTGGGTTTAAATAATCGTTTTGTGTTTTCTATTTTTATTGTTCCGGCAATATAAAATGAACCTTGTATCGACAAACCTGTTTCCTGTTGTATTTTAAGTTTAATTTATTTTTATTTTATTTTTTTATAAAAAAATCGAATAATCGAACTAAAAATACACTGAAATTTATTCTACATAGAGCTGCAATTATTTTAATAAAAATTAGTTTGTTTATTCTTCTTAAATACATATTTATTTTTTTATATTTGCTTAAACTTCAATAAAACCAGTTTGTATTTTTTTCAAAACTACCTATTTTTATAAAAAAATAAAAAATATTTATTCCAGTTTTTCATTGAGTGGAGTCATCAATGTATAATATACAATCAAAGGCGTCTATTTGTCGTAAATCCAGCAGAAAAATTATCTATTTGTCGTAAATGAGTGAATTTTGTAGAAAATTCTATTTAACATTGAAATTTATTGTTTATAAAAAATTGTTTTTAATTCAACAAAAAGTTACAGATTCGAGAACAAAATATGAAATTGTCGTACACTGAAATGATTGGTAAGTTGTGCGACAATCGGGCAACTTCGACAATTATAATTACAACAAATAGACGCCTTTGACTGTATATATTTCAATACTATTCAAATTTAAGAAACATAATAAAAATTCAAAATACAGTCATACCTTTTAAAAGTGGTAGTGTTGAAAAGCATGCATTATCACCCAACCAAATCTTAATTACCGTACATAAAAATTTCTTTTTGGTTTTGTTTTTAAAAGCCAGTTTTTGAGAAAATATAAATTTAAAAATATTCTTGAGGGATTAGACTGTATATCACTTTTATTATATAAATTTTAAACATACAAATTATATACAGGGGTGAAAATGAAGGTATTAATTTGAAAGTGAATATATTAATTTAGGGTTCATTTTCTTTTAATCTATTGGCCAAAAACGAACTAACGTGTAAATCATTAAATTTGAGCCATTTAAATCAACATAACTACAACAACAAACAAGTAAAATTGGACAAAAATTACTATTTCCAACACAGTCATGATTTTTGGAAAAGGAAAATATAGTTAATATAATAGTTACAAAATTATAAAATTTATTATAATTTTCAACGCAAGAAATTATAACAATATTAAATATTTACTATGCATTTTATTACAGTAAGACCTCGATTATTTCCAATTTTTTTATTTTAAAAACCTTGACACTTTCCAAATTGAAGATTTTGAATTTTTTAGTAAATTGTTATATCAGCTAATAATTTAAATTAACTAACTTTAGATTACCTCGCATTTTTCCAAAAAACTTCAAACAACCAATCAGATCTTTGAAATTGTCGAGGTTTGGAAATTGTCAAGGGTTGGAAATAATCGAGGTCTTACTGTATTCATGTTTATAATAAATTTATCATTATTTTGTTATTATTCAAACAACACTCGACATAAAAAATGATTTACGATACTTTGGGTTGTGTTTTACGTCCTTCACGACCAGCCTGAGTATGAAAAACACAAACCAAAGTGCTTCATAGAGTCACCTTAATTAATCTATATGTTAATAAAACAAATTTGTAATAACTGCGTTGATAATAAATAAATAATCAAACAAACCATAAAGCTAATACTCACCCACATGTTTAAACACCCTTAAAATATTTATCAAGTTGTGAACAGGTTGTCTTTTGTTTTAAACCCTGAAAATACAATTGAATAATAACAAAACTATTAAACACCGTCAACTATTTATAATGGTTTAATTATAACAATTATTACTATTGATTCATTTTTTAACTTTAGCTGATTATTAAAAACACACAAATTCATGATGATTTTTATATAACCATTGATATAATTAAAATACTATTAAAATATTAATATGTTGGTATCGTTACAAAACATAATTATTGATTCTTTTCATTTTGTTTCCTTTTTTTATTATTGTCAAATTCAAATCAAAGGGGTTGGCTTAATTTACGAATCATAAAACCTAGAAAAACGCCAAATTTGGTATCAAAAACCCTAAATTAATACATCCGCTTTCAAATTTATACCTTCAGTTTCACCCCTGTACATATATTTAAATTGTTATTAATATCTAAAAAATGTTTTATGATAATTACATGGTAAAAATGGTTCTAAAAACGTAATAAACATAAATTATAATTGGAACTTTAAATAAATAGTTTTTGAACATCATTTGAATTTTCACTTTTCGTTGTTTTTTAAACACACAAATTGTTTTGTCTAATGAAAGTTCATTATCTTTCAAAAAAAAACATCAAAACCTCTGTTCAATGTTTTTTAACTTAAGATATTAGAATAAATAAATTAAAAATGTATTAATAATTTTTAATTTAATAAAATTAACTTTAAAGTTTTTCAATCATAAAACATTTGTAAAGATTCATTATTTTGAAATTTGAAAAAAACATTTATTAAAATTAACTAAAACAATAATAATATAATTAATAAAAAAGTACTAAATATTTGATAAAAAAAACATACACAAAATGGAACTAAACAAAACATTCACAATTTTGAACATTAAAAACGACATGATGTACTTTTTTAACTTATACAGAAACTACTTTTTGAAGAACCTCAATATATTAGACAAATCCCTTAGATTGAATTAAATTAAACTTTAAAATAATACACCAACACATCATTCAAAAAGTGGACAAGAAACATTTTAAAAGAGCAAAACATCGAAAATTCAAAAGGATTTTTCTGTTGTTTGATATTTCCATTTGCCGTTGACGATGAATATAAAGGACCACACCATCTGGAAAGGTATCTCCAATGTCTAAGATTAAGAGTGACAATGAAATAGAGCTTTCAAGTGAGTCTATTGAGGCCTCAAGTTCTTCAACAGAAGAAGATGCTTACTTTGAAAGTACTGAAGTAATCTCCAACGACCGTTCACCGAATACAATCAAGAAGTTTATTAACACTATTATCTTCCGAATGGCAATGAAGCAGATAATGAAAGGCCGGAAAGGCAATTTAACAGTGAAAGACATGAATCCTGTTTCCAAAAATTTGAATGTTGAAGACGAAGTTGAGTACTACAAATCTGAATGGAAGAAGCAAAGTCTCAACAAGAATCCGTCAATAGGTAAAGTGATTTTAAAACGTGAATGGAAGAGATTTTTATTCATGTACTTAATGGTTGCCATCTACGACTTGTTTTCAATTGCATTTCCATTGGAATGCCAGTTCATTACAAAGTGGCTAAATAAAGAAGATGCTCCCAAGAGCACTGGAATACTTTTTATCTTCTTAACATTTTGTTTTCAAATGATAGCATGTTCATCAAGTGAATGTGCTAAGAAGTTTATGTTCACCACTTCCCTAAGAATACGAAATGGATTGATTGGTGTCATCTATGAGAAAGCACTTAAATTGAATGCAGCAGGAATAGCAGAACCTGGAAGATTGGTCAACTTGATGTCAAATGACTCTTCTACTTTCTTATCCAATTTAGAGTACTTTATGACGGGTATTGCGTCACCGCCTATGTTTATTGTGTTATACTCTTTTATGGGATATTATGTCGGTAAGTGGGTATATGTTCCTCTAGTAGTATTAGCTTTCTTCTTAATAGTTAATTTGTGCTATGGACGTGTCAACACATTCTTCTATAACAAGTTTGTTGCGTCTAAAGATAAGAGACTTTCATTTTTCAATGAAATATTACGAAATATCAAATTCATCAAGTACAATAGATGGGAAAAGCCTTTAGAAGATAAAGTGAACAAATACAGAAATTGGGAAATAGTGTTCTTGTACTTCACTGGATTCTTTAGAGCAATGTTCTTTACTTTCACTATTGATGTTGGACCGATGATGGCAGTTTTAATGTTTGTAGCTATGGTATATTCAGAAGCCGCAATTACTTTACCAATTGTTGTCACTTCAATTGCACTGTTCAATTCTATAAGAATTCCAATAAGAACAGTTGGTATTGGTATGGCTAATATCACTTGTTTGAATGTTTCTTTAAAGAGAATCAACAAATTCTTGACAACTCCGGAATTGGTCCCAATCACTTCGACTGCAAGTAAAAGTGAATATGCAGTTGAAATGAGTCGAGTCAATTACAGTTTCCCTAATAACGAGACTGCATTTGCCTGTGATGAATTAAAGATCAAGAAAGGTGAATTAGTCTGTGTTCTTGGTAGTGTAGGAGGTGGTAAGAGTTCATTCTTATTGTCACTTCTAAATGAGTTGGAAAAGACACAAGGAGACACTGTAATCAATGGAAAGATCACTTACACAAGCCAGACGCCTTGGATGATGAATGCGTCAGTCAGAGAGAACATCTGCTTCTTGACTTCTTATGATAAGAAACAGTATCAGAGTGCAGTATATGATGCTTGTTTAGCAACTGACATCGATTCTTTAGTAGGAGGTGATGCTTATGTCATCGCAGAGAAAGGTGCCAACTTATCTGGAGGGCAACGACAACGAGTGAATATCGCGCGTGCTTTATACGACCCCAAAGACATCATTTTACTCGACGATCCCCTCAGTGCAGTTGATTTCAAAGTTGGGACTTATATCTTTGAAAATGCCATTCAAAAGCATTTAGCAAAGAAGACCAGAATTGTAGTAACCAACCAGACGTACTTCTTAGAGAAGGCAGACAGGATTCTTGTTATTGACAAGAACCAAATGGTATTTAATGGGTCGTTAGAAGAGCTCAAGAAGTCGAATATCCCAGCGTCCCAATTTGTGAAGACACTGAGTAAGAAGATTCAAAAAGAAGAAGAACAAGAAGAAGAAATTATCACTTCGGACGCTTCAGGTACTAAAACAAGAGAAGAGACAAGAGAAATAGGAAGAGTACCATTACATGTGTATTGGCAATATATCAAGTCTGGTTCCCTCTTGATGTTCTTCATAATGTGGTTGTGCTTGGCGGGTAGAATTTGTGCACTTTACTACTACAACACTTATCTCACTAAGTGGGGGAAGTCTATTCGACCACTGAAAGGCGCTCCACAAGGCGACAAAGGACTTTTCAACATCTTTGCTTATTCATTTGTTGGAGACATAGCCGGTATCTTCTTGACTGAAGAAGCAATCATTCTTTTCTGTTTAATAGTGTCTGTACGACTTCACAAAAATTTGATTCACAAGTTGTTAAAGTGCAAGTTGGGATTCTTCGATGTGACGCCAATGGGGAGAATTATCAATTACTTCTCAAGAGATTTCCAGAACGTCGACTTCACTATACCACCAACCAGTGAACCTTTAATTGTTAATATAACTACTATCGTTATAGTAGCTATCACTATTTGTAAGGCATCTATCTACTTGGTTATATTAGTGTTGGTCATTGCCATCATCTTTGTTTGTCTTTACATCTTTGTTTCCAAACCAATCATCGAGTTACAGAGACTTGAAGGTATCACAAGAGCTCCTATCTTTGTTCACTACGATCAGACTTTACTTGGCCTTTCCACTATAAGATCTTCAAATGGACAAGAACAGTTCAAAGATAAACTTATAGAGAAGATTAAGAATAACACAACGTCTCTCTACCTTACTAAAATGGCTAAATACTGGTTTGTTGAAACTTCTAATACTTTGTAATTCAATAACAAATAGGATGCTCCAAAGAATGGATTGGTTGGGAGTCTTCATTTGTTTTGTAACAGTCACGGTATTGGTCATTACCAAGTTGCAAAAGTCAATGGAACCTTCCCTTGCAGGTACTGCTCTGACAAACATATGTAATATTCCATCAACCGTCAATGTCTTTGCTATGTCCATCATTGAAATTGAGACAAACATGCAGTCAACAGAAAGAGTCTTGCAGCTCAAGAAATTGAGAGCTGAAGAGTCTGAAAATGTCAAAGAAAAATACCACAACCCGCCATCTTCATGGCCATCAACGGGTTCTGTTGAATTCTCTGATTTCAAATTTAGATATCGAAGAGGTCTTCCAATGGTTTTAAAGGGAATTAATGCGACTATATTACCAAAGGAGAAAATTGGTGTTGTTGGACGAACGGGGAGTGGGAAGTCCACCTTGATGGCTGGACTCTTTAGAATAGAAGAAGCGTACTCCGGTAAAATAAAAGTTGATGGAATAGACATCTCTACAATTCCTCTTGATATCTTAAGAAAGCAGATGTGTATATTACCACAGGAAGCCACACTATTTAGTGGTACTGTAAGAGACAATTTGGATCCATGGAACCAAATGGACGATGACAAATTACGAAAAGTACTTTTAATGGTCGAATCAACAAATCAACTTGATGATGTTGTGACAGAAGGTGGTGACAACTTCTCTTTGGGTCAAAGACAATTAGTTTGTTTAGCTCGTGCTCTATTGAAAGGTTCTAAGATCTTAATTATGGATGAAGCAACTGCTAATATAGATATCCAGACAGATAAGAACATTCAAGAGATGGTCAGAAGGAACTTTGATGACATTACTGTGATCACAGTAGCACATAGATTACAGACTATTATGGACTCAAATAAAGTGATGGTCTTTGATAAAGGAAAATTAAAAGAAATGGACACTCCACTTAATTTAATTAAAGAGAAAGACACACTCTTTAACGGACTTGTACAACAATCCGGATGTGCAGAGGAGTTACGTAGACTTGCTCAAAAGAATGAACCAAACGCTTCATTGTCACCTTCACCAACTATGTCACCGGCTGAAGGAGACACTTCAACATCTTTAAGCCCTAAGATTGAAGTCAATTTACTGACTAATGACTCAACGAGAGCTTCACCTATTCAATTCCAAGAAACTGTCGAAAGAAATCAGTCCGAACAAAAACTAATCCCAAGTCCATCTTTAGATAAATCGACAGATTCAACGTCGCCAACAGAATGAGGTTTTTTGTTATTTAACTTGATAGTTATTTTATTATTTTTTTATAGTTATTAATAGATATTAGTAAATAAATTATTTTAATATTAATTATAGTTTTAAAATTTTAATAATTTTTAATTAATTTAAGTAAAACTATATTTAAAATAGTAAATAGAGATATTCATTAAATACTATTAATTTATTATAAATATATTATATATTAACTACTTCAAGTTCAAAAATAAAAACACAGAAAAGTTAATTAAAACGTAAAATAACTCGAGTTGATAAACACAAGTTGAACGAAAAAATGAATTTGAATAACACGTTAAAAAATAAAAAACGTTACACCATGACACAATTTGATGATGTAAAATGTCATTGATTGAAACACATTTGTGGGATGTCATATTCGATAGTTGTTGCTCACAAGCGCCATACCCAAACACATTCACCTGGGGAAACACCAGGGACTGTATTGTAAGTCGTAGGGTTCGCTTTTATAGTGTTTTTCTTGACGTCTATTTCATTTTGTGAGGCGATATGTATGGCAATGTGACTTTGCCTATATGTGTATTTTATAATTACAAAACTATATATTAACTATATTGTATCTTAATGTTATTAGTTGTTTGCAAACAATATAAAATGAAGTGGACATGTGGAACATCGTCATTCCAAAAACCTCATCACATTCAAATATTTTAAGGTGTTTAAAACATACAAATCGGGTTATATGCGAAAAAGTTGTTATAAAAATTAACACAAAACTGTTGTTTAACAAGTTAACTATTGCCAAACTATTTGTTTGTATAGGTTTAAATAATAAATTTTTAATTATTTATTTTAATGTGATGTGTTTATAAAAACAATAATAACTTGATAAAAATAGGATATGTGGAAATAACAAAAAAATGACAAAATTATTTTAGAAATACAGGTTGTTATTTTACCTCATTTAAATTTCATCACTTTGTTTTTTTTCAAAAGACTCAAAATATTTTGTTAAGTGATTTTAGACTAAAATTTTGTTAACAAAAGAAACTAAATTTGTAGACTTTGTTTTGAATTTGGACTATGAATAATTTAAGTCAAAATTAATATTCTTAGTTACCATTTCATTTTTTCTTATATCTGTCAGATAATAATAATAGACAATAAAAAACATAATACTGAACGAGTGATGAATTAGAATGCATCTTATTTCTTCTCTTCCTTCTTCTCAGTGGCAGCAGCCTTTGGTGCGGCTTCCTTTGGTGCAGCAGCAGCTCCCTTCTTTCCTCCCTTCTTTGGCATGTGTATTAAACGAATGATTAC
>NW_004191750.1:86001-89796 GCF_000330505.1 Entamoeba invadens IP1
TTAGACACATAGACTTTACAAAAAATAAACTTATATTAAAAATTTTTAAATACTAATTTGAACAATAATCTAACTTAATAAAACCAAATAATTATTATTTACACTAATAAATATAGAAAGGTGAGTGTACATTTACAAAACCAAAAAAAAATTATATTATGTCTTTATTTACTAAAACAATTGTTTTTTTTTATAAAACTTATAAATAAATTACTTACTAATTTAATTATTAATAATATTTTTATAGTAAAATTAAATAACATATTTATTGAGTTTGATTCTTTGTAATAAAAAAAATCCTGCTCAAAACCTTGAAGTAAATTTTGCATGATGTTTACTTTTAACTTTTATTTTAAATATATTAACCCGTTAAATTACTTTAAAGCTTTATATTATAAACAATTAATGTTGTGTAAGACAAACTTGCTTAAATTTTTCTTTAATTATTCTTACACAATGAACCATCATTATTTAAAGTATTAACAAAGAAATAACACACCACAATAATACCACAGAAAACACAATTTAATATTTCCACGTCATTATTCTTATTAAAAACCTCATAACTTTTTAACACATTCAAAGATGGACGTGACCAAATTCCCCCTCCCGACTGGTTTAAAGAAACAACTTGACATCATTCGAGCAAAAAGAGCGTTTGACCCGGCTGATTGGGTTGAGAAGAAATGCACCATGTTAAACGACTACTTCAAAAAGTGTGGCTTGAAAGGGATTATTTTGAACTGTTCTGGTGGAATTGATTCCTCAGTGACTGCGGCGTTATGTGTGCATGCGTCAAAGATGCCGGAGAGTCCAATTCAAAAAGTTCTCTGCTTAGCTCAGCCGATCCACTCGACTCAAAACATTCAAAACAAGGCCTTCATCATTTGTGAATTTTTGGGTATTGAAATCAAGACAATCGACCAAACAAAAGTCTTTGACGATTTACACGCACTTGTCGAATCCTCTGTTGGGATGAAAGGAAATCAATTTGCTGATGGACAGCTCAGAAGTTACATGAGAACACCAACAGCGTATTACGTCGCTCAGTTAATGAGTGCGGCAAAGATCCCAAGTATCGTTATGGGGACTGGCAATTTCGACGAGGACGGGTACATCCTTTATTACTGCAAAGCCGGCGACGGATTGGTCGACTTAAGTTTGATCTCCGATTTACACAAGAGTGAAGTATATAAAGTCGGCGCTTATCTTAAATTGCCAGAAGTCATATTGGGTGCTGTTCCTTCTGCAGATCTTTGGGTCGGACAAACAGACGAGGACGAGTTAGGCTTTTCTTATCAATTCGTCGAGTTGTTCACAGAGTACCTTTTAATGAAAGAAGAAGACCAGAAAACATTCATTGAAGCTCTTGACAAAGAAGGTAAAGACGAATTTGAAAGATGGGGCGCAATGGCAAGAAGAGTCCATAATAGAAACTCACATAAGAGATTTATACCAAGGACTTTCCCTGTGTATCCACACATGGATGATATCTTGAAGGTTTAAACTTTAACCATTCAATTGAAACACTTTATTAAAATTTTATTATTAAAACAAACTACAATTAATATATTATATTTATATTAATAAATATAATTATGATTATTTGAATTATATCAATAATAAAAATATTAATAATTATATACTATAATATTATAATTAATAATATTGATAAATATATTAATAAATATATACTATAATAATAATTATAATTATAATAAAAAAGTAAATTAGCATCAACAGTGTATTGGGTTCAAGAAATGAATCTTCTTGATTATACCAACAACACCTTTCCGAACATCTAAGTCATCAGAACTGATTAACACTACTAACGTGTCAAAGACTGCGTTGATGACTTTTAAAAATGTGTCTCCCTCCAATGAACTGAGTTGTTCCAACACATATAGAATGATGGGCTTTGAGTTGCACAAGACAAATCCGTTTGTCGAGTAAAATGAAAATATTTGATTTGCACTTTCCTTTAAAAACGTGAAGGCAATGTCCTCGTAACTTTTTAATGCCGCGATGTGCGTTTTGAATATCGCAAAGACAACTTTCTCATAAGACTTTGCAACCGTCTTCATCGGAAGCTTTTCTAATGTCTCAAACAAACTTTTCCACAAATTTCCAAGTTGCTTCAACACAGTCGCGTTGACGTCCATTAAGGAAATCACATCAAAGTACTCGACTAAACCTCTACACGATATCGTACTCATCCCACTTTGCTCTATTCGCCACTTCTTCCATCTCTTCACACACTCTTTCGAGTGTTCGTTGACTTTGTGCTCTTCACAGTAGACGTGTTCTCCACACCCACATTGTGCCATGAAGTGCCTAATAAACTCTCGATGACAAACCTCACAAGAAACAATGTTTGGCTTGTGCTCACAGATATCCTCGTGGAATACACTCGATGAAATCCCTCGCAGAGAGTCCACAACACACTTAAAATACTTCTCTTGCTCTAAATAATACATTTCTGATATCTCTCTGAACTTCTCGTCTTTCACTAAGATGCTGAAAAACACTTTTGTGGACTCCCAGCACACTTCGCTGTTTAATAACACGTTATACCCAAATGACACAACAGGGGGAACTAAGTGGAATGGCAACTCCAACGTCACCTGATACAACAACCGCATTATCTTAGTCATTTTATCCGGCAATTCCGGTGAAAAACAGCAGTAAAGTGTCTTAAAGAAGACAACATCCAAAAGGTTCTTTGGGAGACTTAATAAATGAGTCCGTAATATAAAGAGTGCATCTTCTGCTACAGTGTGATACTTTGAAGTGATACAAAGTACTATACAATTGTATACAGTGATCATATCAGTCATATACAAAAGACTCGTGTCTTCCAGCGAAGTCACTTTCATTGGTATTAGACCAGTCTTTTTTTCAACACGCTCTTCTTCACTTTTTGTTGCTCTTTGGACGGCACTGGGGACTTCCCTCGTGGAAAGACTCTTCTGTAATTTCCGTGTTAAAATTTCCCCTAACATACGACTAATTTCCTTAAGATATCCTTCTCTGTTTTCTTCGCTTCCTTCCATGACCTTTCTGAACTCTTCAATGGTGTTTGTCACGACCACAAAGTTCCGTTCGATTTCAGTCCAGTTCGCCCAAAACACTTTTTTTAAGATCTCAAACCCGGTCTTCCTTGTCATGTTAAATTCGACAGAGAAACGAAGACACTCAAACAAAGTGGTCCACCCACTCTTCATGTTCTCCACAAAACAAGGAAGACTGCTCATGTTTTGGATACACGTCAGTGCAAATTCTTTGACCTTTTCATTCTCATGATCCGACACCGTCCACAAAAATGGTTCAAACGAACTTCTCTGGTTCTTGCTGTTCTCCTCTTTCTTTGTTATAAAGAGGGAGACTATCTGCCTCAAACAGTCCACTGCGCCCATCGAAACGTCTTCGTCCGGATGTAAACAGCACTTTTTAAAGAGTGGTGAGAGGCTCTTCCAAATCGTTTCCCAAACGTCTTCAGCACGGTCTTTGTTACTTGTCGCAGCAACCACAAGAATTTGGAAGACAAATGTCGCAGGGCATTTCCTATCAATTTGTTCTAAAACGACTTGGCTCAACGCTTGAAATAAATGAATAGTAGAGGGAGTCCCAAGTACATTACTCTCAGAGAAGATGGCGTGGATCTCACCAACTTTCACGTCATTGATAAACACACTGGGAGCCTTCTTGTCGTCTTCCAAAACTCTTCCAAAGGCAAAATCGTCTTGGAAGACTCGGGGAAGGACTCTTTGTGTCACAACATACGCGTTGTCGCCA
>NW_004191750.1:89896-107898 GCF_000330505.1 Entamoeba invadens IP1
GTTCTTTTTAGTGTTATTTTCATCGCTTTAGACGTCGTGTCGTCTTTTTGTATTAAGAAGGGCGTCTTCTCGACTCTTTCAAAGATCCCACGCAACTGTTCTTTATCTAATTTGATGTTAAAGCCCTTGTCGGTGACAATCACATCACTGAATTTATCAAAAGTGTCGAACACTTTGATCTTCGCACTCGGGTTGTGCTTCTCAGTCGATAAACAAATGACCGTCATAGTAATTTGGTAGATCTCATCCGCAGTGATCCCATTGAAAATGCCGGGATTGCACTCACTAAATCGTCGCGAGAAGGCATTGATGACTCGCTCAACAACTTGCCCTTCACCACCCATCACAAACTGATCAAACATCTCCCGCATCGATAAGTCAAGTGGCTTGTCCTTGAAGTCTAAAGTGTTTAAAAGTAGCTCCAAACACTTCTGGTTCGTCTCTCCGGCCCCTCCCAAATAGTCTCCAAGTGCTATTCTGTCGACTTTAAATTGCCTCAAGAACGCCATAATACTCTGTGGTGTGTTTTCACACAACTTCTTCTCTATAAAGTACAAGACGCCTTGTTTCGCACTCTTCGCAAAGACAGTCAACCCTTCTGTAATCAAGTTCTTCGTCTGTTTCAAACACTTCACGTCATACTTCTTGATGGGAAATGCATTCTCGTCGTTATTGTTGTTCTTAAGAACGTCTTCGGAGTATTCTTTAGTCACTTCATAGAACGAAGAATAGACACACAACAAGATTTCAACGGACAGTCCACATGTCTCGGGAATAGAAAATAAGGAGACTAATATCCTGATGATGGTCTCATAGAGATTTGGAGCATCGACGTTGCAGTCGTAATTGAAAAAGAGCTCTTCGGCTATATTAGGAAGAGTGAAAAACGATTTCAAAAAGTTTAAGACTTGGAGTTGGATTGGCACACTTTGTTTGTTTAATAAATGAATGACGACTCGACTCATTATGACGCCTAAATTGTCCGTCATTAATTGTCTGTATTTGTCAACTAAAATGCCTAAGATGTCCAAACACGACTGGATGACTTCTGTGTTGGTGTCGTTCGCATTAAGAATAAGTGACAGCGAGACTTGCGCGACAAGTTGTGGATCGAAGAATTCTTTATTTGAACAGAACGGAGAGAGTTTCTCAAAGAACGTCTTCTCAAATGGCAAAATAGTCTTCCGACTCTTCGCGTTGATTAATATTTTAGCTTCATTTGTTATTGAATTTACATAAGTCGTGTGACATTCCACACCCCTATTACATTCAGTCCATGGGCTTGTCGAGTATTTTGTGATTTCGTCAAATAAAGTTTTACTCAATACAACAGCTTTGGCAGTTTGATCTTTTGGATTTTCAGAGTGGGCATCCAAATTAGTCAAAACAACACTCACAACGTTTTCTAAATAACTTTGGTATGTTACAATATTAGGCTATTAATTAGTAGAGTTCAATTATAGTATATAATATACTATACTATATAACAATACTATATAATACTATAATAGTATAATATACTTCTAATAATCAACAAACATCAGTAGCATGAACAACCATCGCAAGGTCATATAATGTCACAAATATCTTTTTAAAACATTTTGGGTTTAATTGTTCATTAAACACTTCAACTACTGTTTTTAAACACTTTGCCATTGGCAAATTAGTTGGGAGTGATATGTACTTGAATGTTGCTGACAATATATTCACAAGAATCTCTCCAACGTCCAACGACTCGCCATGGTATGTCATTGTCTTGGATATTAAAAATTTCTTCTCGATCAGTTGCTGTATAAAATCGATGGCCTTAACACACGTCCCAGACTTTTTCATTAAAAAAGCCTCATCAATGACTTCAAAAAAAGGCGTGATGAATGCGTCGGTCCCACTTAATACGTTTTCTGTGTATTTCACGTCTTGCATTTGAGTTTTAATACTTTCACATATTTCATTTAATTTCACCGTTTTCTTATTAACTGTTGCCATCATACTTTCAACAGTCTTTATCACATTGATATCGGCCTGTGACATCCTCTTTATAACTTTTTAGTTGTCACCAATTTGTTCTTCTGTCATTAACTAAACACTATTAATATATTTTCTATTTTTTGTTCTATCAACTGGTGTCCATATTATTCAACCCAAAAATCCTTTTTCCTCACAAAAATGGATTATCTTTTCAAATAATAATAATAATAATAATAAACTTCCCCGATTTAACGAAGACATTTTCTATATGTTGGACTTCATCCAAAAAAGTCGAAAAAAAAAGATATACAAAAATAGAAAAATCAGTTACTAAAAAATCTACAATTAAATGAATAATTTTTTTACTATACTCAACAATTTGTCGTTTTTAAAACTAAAAATATAATAAAAATATAAAATTTATATTTAAAAGGTATATTTTATATAATTTTAGTTTTCAAATATTATAATTATAATAAATATTAATAGTAATAATTATATTTATAATTGTTATTATTTTAATAAAACACATTTTTAATTCATTAATAAAACTCATTTGAAAACATAACTCTAATAATAACACATGTATTACAAAAATCCTGTTTGGTTCTCTTCTTCATATTCAGTGTCCGCTTTAAATGTTTGAAAAAGATTATTTAACGAGAAATTAGATAGGACTTGATGGTCAAAAGCATTGAAAATAGGCAGTCTATCTTCCTTATTAGACTCTAAAAAATCAGCGACTATTTTATTCACTTTTTCACCAATATCTTTTATTTGTTGCTTATCAAATATGATCTCATTGTTATATAATATCTTTTCTATTTTTATCATCTTCACAGTCTTAAGAGATTTCTTCCCTTCTTTTGTGATAAATTCAAATCCAATGTTTTCAAGTGTTTCAACAAGAAGGTTGAAAGACATTGAAGCACGACTTAACTCCCTTCTTCTTTTTATGGTTTTTAAATTATAAGATTCATTTGTCTTAGACAATTTTAACAAGTCGTCTTCAAGTCTAGAATCACAATAAGTACTGATCTTCGTTTCAAAGGACAATCTGTTGCAATAATAAAAGGTTTCCATCACATAAAAAAATTGAAGAGTCTTATTTGCTTTCCTTTCAGGACGACGTAGTTGAAAAGAAAAGCCAATGGTATTCATTAGACCTATTAACGTACTTTGTTGAAGTGCTTCGAATGTCTTTGACTTGTGCTTGTTCTCCAATTTAGAAGACATTGCGTAGTGACATTTCATAATATTTGATCTGCTTATATATGTCCATTGTCTGTGTCACACAGGAGTGGCTCTCACCCTATATATAGAACGATTTCAGTGTTTTTTTATTTATTATAAAGTTATAATAATTAATTGAAAAATAAATAAGAAATTTAAAAAAATTTAAAACATGCCTGAAAACAATTAAGCTTAAACTTTTGAAAATAATTTATTTTTTTCAATTTTTTTGTGACAATATTATAGTTATCATTCTATTATTATTATTATTATAATTTGATACAAAAACCATATTAACTATATTTTATTATATAATTGTTATTTAAATAATAGTTTTACTTTAATTATAGAATTAGAAACTATAATACTCCAAACCTGTTTTTTTCTTAAAAATAGATAAATATTTCCTTATTTGGTTAATAAATTTGATATAAACTATAATTGAAATGTTATTTTTACTACTTAAAACATTATTATTGCAAGTTTAAATAAATCAAAGTTAGAATTTAACTGAAGTCATTAACTATAATTAATTAACACATTGATAAAAAGTTAATATAAAATGTAAAATAGTTTAATTTATTATATTAATTATATTATCTAATTTAAAAATTTGAAATATAGGATTAAGGTACAGTTTACCATAACAAAAAACACTTCTTGATTTTCAAGTTAAATTAACACATTCCGTCGTTATCTCACCAAAGAAAAATAATGAATAACATTTAACTCGCTTTTTTTGGATCAACTATTTATTTGACAGAACATAACATTCGATAGTTTGTTTTATGTATTTATTTTCTATTATAATTAGTTATCTTTTATCATTTTTATTGTATTATGACAAAACTATTTTGAAATAAAATAATTAAAATATATTTGTAATAATATAGATTAATACGAATATCCAATACCAATAAAATATATTATTAGTTATGTTTTATACAATAAGAACCAGCATTAAACGAGAATTAAACCAACATATTGTATATTATAGTATACAGTTTAATTAATTAATTATATATAAAAAAACTAAAGTAATTAAACAATTTCCTGAAATAAACATTTTTGAAGTTATAATATTTTATAATATATTTAAACCATATATATATTATTAAATAATCACCTAAAGACGAATTCTTTCTGTGGTTTTATTTATCAACTTATTTCTTATTTTTGCCACAAATATTCGAAACCCTTTTTTTAACATTACTTCGTTCAAAATCGACTCTCCTAGAAGAATATGAGCCATTCTACCAACTTTAAAATCAGAACGACATGAGTAACCATCCAGACTTTCTTTCACACCAAAATGTACATTTAAAATCTTTGCAACCTGGAGTGTATGAAGGGTGGCTTAGAAAAAGAGGTGTTAAAATTAGAACATGGAAGCGGCGCTATTTTGTGATTAAGAACAACTTTATCTTCTACTTTCCGTCATCACAGCCGGACTCTACGCCGAAGGGGATGATTGAGCTCAACTCGAAGTCACAAGCAAAGCTGTTAGATCAGACGTTTTTGAATATAGTAGTTACAAGTGTTCATAGAGACCAGTACATAATAGCTGAGACTCCAGACATTGGGGCGTCATGGGTAGATGCAATCAACAACCAAATACGAACACTTAAAAAGATCGAAGATCAAGGCAAAGATGATGAGAAACGAGTGGCGCCAACAAAAGGGATACCATCTGATGTGATGTCTGAAATAGCACGAATTCGAGAAGAAAATGACGACAAAGTGCCGCCATCGTCGCTCACAAAATTGATCAAGAATGTAGGGGATGATACAATGGAAAGATATTTGTATTCGATCTTGTCTGAAGTGCTGAGAGATTGGGACAACAAGCAAATTGGAAGATATTTCTATTCCAATTTCTGTCGCAATTACGTCCGCGTTGATCATCGAGCAAATAAGAGAAGAATGTCTCTGATGAAAACAGGGGAAGGGAAAGCAGACAAAGTGTTGAGTGATTTGAATTTATGCTTTGGTGGTGTACAACGGGCAGTTCTTGGAGCTTATGGTGCTGAGAGAGAAAATGATCAAGACGAATTGATGTTTGTGTTTGGAAAGACAAAAGCAGCAGGTGAGCGACTTGCTGACATTTACAAGACAATCATTGCTGAATACTCAATCGGCCCTTCAGAAGTCATTCGAACTATATTCGACGCAATGGAGACGTGGAAGATGAGAACAGACGAAGAGATCTTTCTTGCGTTTGTTGGCGGGATGATGGAGGGCTGGGGACCAGAACTGGTCGCTTCATTTGTTTCACTTCTTTTCGTCTACACAAAAGAACAAGACTCATTCCCACTCTTCGAAACACCTTGGGTCGAAATGCCAGATTGTTGCATTAAATTTTTAAAAACATTTACAGATCAGTGGAGTACAAAAGACACTAAATCGTTCTTTGTTATTGGGAAAATGTTGTGGAATGTTAACGAAGAGTGTGAACAGAAGATTAACAAGATCTTTGGTGTTTGAGTACTAATTTGTGTGCGTTGTGTTGATAGATCTGTCAAAAATTCAACTTTTATATTGAAAATTCATTTCTTTCTGTCTTAAATACTATTTTTATAATGAATTAATACCATTTCAATGTATTTAATTTATCATTATAAATACTATTATAATAATTACTATTTTATCGCAATGCAGTTGCGATAATTAAATAAACAAAAATAACAATAAAATTAGAAGAACCGATTTTTACAAAGAAGACCTTAATCAAGAATAACAACACACCTCATATCACCAGTAAAGTTGTCAACAAATTTGTCTTCTTTCGTCTCTTTTATTTTTTGTGCTGATTTTTCGTGGACAGGTCCAACCTTTTTTTCAAGCGATTTGTAATTTTTAATAGGGAATTTCACCAAAAATAGCCGGAGTTGGTCTTTATTATTTTTAATGTTATACAGTGCTGGGATCTCTAACAAAGGTGGGATTTTGAGGAAGGGTGAGACCAATTGCTTTTGGATTGTCTTTAACTCATCTGAACACCAACAGACGTTCTGTCTTTCAAACTTTTTCTCCTCCAAAAGAGATTTGTAATTGGTGACCAACAGAAGTAATTTGAAAATATCGACCATTTCATCTATACACATTGAAATAGATTGTTGTAAATAGTCGTTTGCAGTTTGTTTCCTAAAGAAGTCACCAACAAAAGAATTAAAGGATTTGAATAACATAAATGTTTCAGTCTCAAGAAGACCAATTTCAACTGGTGTTCTGAGAAATTCTGGAATGCTTTCTCCCTTGTACAAAGTGTATTGCCCATTAAAACAAGAGTACTTCTTGTGGAAATTGAGTGCGTGTTGAAGTGGAACCGAATACAATTCTCCCCAATGAGACAAATGTGAGGTGTCTGGTTCAAAGACGTTTTCTGCATTTCTCTTCTTGACAAAGGTGAGATTTTCAATTCGATTATAAATCTCTGGATTTCCGTTCCTAGAAATGTAGTGGTACAACAACATCGATTTAAATGAGACTAATGTGTGAGTAGTCTTGATATTCTTTTTAATTTTCTTGGCAATGGCATGGGTGTCTCCTTTGAAGCTTCTTGCGACAAAGTAATTGAACTGTGTACCTTCATTTGCATATAATGAGTCGAAAAACTCATGCAACATATAATGGAGCTTTAGGTAGTTCATTTACCACAAGCAAGTTCTATTGAAATTGTTTTTATAAGTCAACCTCGTTCTTCTTTTTTGTGTAAATGCTAAAAGAAGCTTTTGTAAATGTTAATGAAACCAATAGGTTATAATTAAAATTCACTAAACAATAGTTTATTGGTTATTTGAGGATGATTCAAACAACAAAGTCAACTCAAATATGGTGCCTTGGTCTAAAACAAAATTGTTTGGGTAGTAATTTCTATTTCTTTTAGTTTTCTTTTAAGATGTGAGAACATGTTTAAAAGAAAACAAAAAACAAATGGCCACAAATCGGGTAATTAAAAGAAAAAAAAGATGGTGAGAAGTTAAAATAGGAAATATTATTTAAAAGTGTTGGAAATTGAGAAAACACGGTTGGTTTTTCGTATATTTTACATAACAACATTTTATATTAAAGATGATATTAAAGATATAATGTATTTACTCAACAAAATGATAAATGGAAGTTATAATTTCAAATATAATATAATTAATATATTTCAATATAACAATTATTATCAATAATAATACATTTAACATTTAAATTATTGAACAATAAAAGACGATTAAAATTTATAACAAAGTAAATAACAAGTTATTTATTGTTTTTTTTGACTTCATTTTTTAATTGAAACGAGTAAATTAAATTTACTAAATTTAAAACAAATTCCTTATTTTTAAATAATTGTAAAACTCGGATAAACTGTCGACATTAATTGGAGTGTTATGTTTAGATATTTGTGTCATAATACTGATAAAATAAAAATAAAAGTAGCCATAATTACCCACTATTCATGGTTTATATACAAAACAATTACATTGTTAAAATAGCCTTCATTTTGTTCATGTTATTATTTTATCAAATAATGGCGAAATTAAAACCACCTTTACCAAAATAAAATATTTGCCGCGAGTGTTTTTTGAAAGAAGTCCATTTTTAAGCTATGTTTTGTGCTTCCTTATGTCACCCACTTTCTTTCGCCGTACTATGTGGACATTGATGTTGTTTCTCGCTTGCGAAGGGTCAGGGGGATCCACGCTAAGGGTGGAAATGGAAAATGATGGAACGGGTGCACAAACAAACTGTTTAAATGAGACGGTTTGTGCTTTTTTTTTCAATATTCCATATTTTCTGACTCAAGGTGAATTTTCGGCATTTCTTGAATTGGGGAACCATCATTAATATTTACTTATCTTCCTATTTACTATAAAATTAATTTGAATATTATATCAAATAGTAAATAAACTCTATTTTTAGAGGTTATGACCAGTGTAGGTTCCAACAAATAAGGTTTATGATAAACTAACACATAAAAAATTTTTAAATAGTATTGTTTTATGTATTACTAATACAATATATTTATATTAGTAATATAGTACACAATACAATATTTTTATAGTATTAAACAAAAGTTATAATACTTGATGATATATTAACATTATTAGATTGATTTATTCTTTAATTAAAGTCAGTCTTTACAAGTTCTTTTTTTTTAAAGAAGTTTATAGATAAAAATGTTCCAAACTTACGGGAAAAGACAAGTAAAAATATTATAATTAATATAACTATTCAGAAACCATATAACCAATAACACAACTAATAACATAAATTAGGTTTAGACCATTTGACCAATCATTTTCAAACATCAAAAAATGAATAGATACAATTGATTTGGTAATAATTTGAATAAAATAACAGAAAAATATTACTGTTATTTTACTTCAAACTTCAAATAAAGTATAAAATCTTTTAGAAAATCAATGAGTTGATAAACTGGCTGTCTGAAACAACATCACATTTTTTCTTCGATTTCCAACATCTTCTTTCTTTGATTTTTGTGGTCTTATATTATCAGTTATAGTTGTTTGATTCATTGTCGTATTCGATCGTTTGATGCGTGTTCACTAACATGTTTTTGAGCATATCAACATTGTTTGTTGTTTATGTCGCGTACCAAATAAATTATTTTATTCGTTAATGTAAAAAAGCATCACTTCTATGTTTTTAGTGTGAATTGTTGGCAATCAAATGTATTATTTTTTGTTTTTGCAAAGAAAATTTTGAGTTGTCAAAAATTATTGACCAATCATATTCAAGAAATGAAGTTTAACACAATAAATATAGTTTTACGACTAACTTTATTACCAATTCTAAAACTTATAATAAATATGTTTATTACAGTTGACCAAATAATTGTAAGAAGTAAAATAAATAGTTTTAAAACTTAAATTAAGAACTATTATAAAAATAGATTCAAGTTTATTAGTATTTTTTGGTGAACCTTTATTTCACTTCTTTTAACCCGTTATTTTAAGGTAATCAATGGGAAATACACCCTTCTGACAATTATTTGGTCAACTGTACCTATATATTTTATATATAAATAATATATTTCGAAAACTATAATAAATAAAATTATTTATTAATATAATTATATTATATTAAAAAATGATTATAACATTATTATAAAAAACATGTCTACATATTTTTATTATTTATAAAAGTGTAATTACAAAAGCTGCGAAAAAAAAACAATTTTTATTATAGTGATAAGTCATTAATAATTATAATGACTTGTTATTATTAAAAAAATAATTTAAATTATTCTATAATTGTAAATAATTCATTGAATGAATAAATCAAATACCAAAATCAAACGAAGCTTCAAAAACACACTTAAAGACTCAACATAGTAATATCGCATTAAAAAAACTATATCATTTATCAATACACTAATACGTAATAATTTAATAGCCTATTAGTCGTTATGGTATATTTATTTAATTATTATTTTTCAAAGAAAACTATAAAAAGTTATAAATGAAGTTATGAGAAAAATACACATTATTATCGTTTTTTAAATTAAAAATTATTCATAAAGTTAATTCAAAAAATTCACAAAAAAAGTTGTAAAAATTTCATATTTAGGTTATTTTAATGAGTATAATGAAAAATAAATACACATATTATTTTTTTAATTATCTAGTGGATTGAATCCTCCACCCAAAAAGATAAAATACAAATGTATTAATATTATTTATTAAATGTATTAATATTATATTGTTTATAATACAATTGTGTTATATTGTTTGCGCTCTAAATCTTTCATTTTAAATTTTATACCTCTTTTTGCTAAAAATAGTTTTTTTTAAATGAGCGAAAGAGATTTTTATTTTTTTATTAAATTCACATCAAAATATCAAAGGGTTGTCCATATAAAGACAACTAGAAGATCATTGCTTCTCATTATATGGCCCGTAATCGATATTTCAATCCCCTTCCAGAAAGCGACTTCAAATCTGTGTTGGCAGGTTTCTATTTGCAGATGGTTAACGAATTTGCGTCGTTTTCATTAAAGACAAGCAAAGGTGCTGCTTCAAATAATTTGTGTTTTCCACAGATCCTACATGTATGTTTCGATCAGACACCAAAAGAAAACAGCGAGGAAGAAATTAACGTGAATAACTATTTGAAAATGCGCATAGAAAATTATATTGACAAACAAAATATGACTTCATCGCAAATCAAGAGATTCAGAAAAGAAGAAACTCTCAAGTTGTTGGAAGACTTGATTTGGATTAATTCTTCTGGACAGTACAACAAAAAAGAAAAGAGTTTTACTTTTCTATTAAATGACCATGAAAAAAATGTCTATACGAACGGAGCTATAAAACAAATTGGAAAGGCAGTATTGAATAAAATTAAAGTCATGATGTCGACATCATTAAACAAACGAGTTATAATTGAAAAAAATCAACTCAACTTCACTTCGACGTTGTAACAACATACCTTTAATACCTAAAGGTATAAAATGTAAAAAGAACAAATGCCATTTTTAAATATTTTTGTTATTTGTGTGGCAATTCACATCAAGTATCAATTGCGATATAAATATTTTAAAAAAATTAATTTAAACCAATTACAATTTTATATAAAACATATTAATATTAATAATTTCTTTTTTGTCGCAAAAATCAACTATTGCGATAAAAAAATAATTATAAATAACAAAATTTTCCTTTCAAATAGTTTTTTAATCCGTATTATTTAATATACCATATTTTATTATTCGTCAAACCACAATAAAAAATTTGATTTAAAAAATGTTTGTATTAAACAATTAATAAACAAACTATATTTTTACTATAAAAGAAACAATTTTTTTATTATTAATTATTTGATCTAATTTGATAAAAACCCCAAAACCAACAAATAAAAATGAGGAATTAGCTAAACATACTTTTTTAATTTATTTTTCAAACTATTTACGTAGTTTGACTGTTTCTTTCCGCTACAAGAAGACACTTCACAATTTGAAAATCGTTTATTGAACAAATCATTTTTCTTCTGTTTTTACTCAGAAGAAAAAAATGTAATAAACAATGTGAACGATTTAAAAATTTGGTAAAGAACAGTTTGTCGAAATTTGTTCCCAAAAAAATGGAAAAACTCAAACGAAAAAAATCAACTAAAAAATAATACAAGAAGTGTGCATGTCTGTTTCAAGCACATGGAATTCAAACCAAAATATGAATTCCGAATTCATTAAAACGCCCATTAAATTACGCACAAAACCATCAAACAAGAGTTCTCCCAAGTCTTCGATGGTCACAAGTCTTTCCGACTTATCACAAATTTCGAACATCACAAATGTTTCCAACTCGACTTTTTCCCGATTTAGTTCCTCAACACGTCTTCCAAATGTCAAGCGACAAATTTTGACTTCGACAAATTCGTATGTTTCTCCGCTTCTTTCAAAGTGTCTCACTCCGGTCATTTCCAAGGAGAATTCCCTCTTTCATGTCAACACGCTTCCTCGCAGTTCCGAAGTGACTCTTCCAAAGGGGATGAAGTTCAAAAGTGACTACTCCCCTTCTAAAACAGACCAAATCATCCACTACGTCCACATCGACTCAATCGCAAATTTCTACAAGTCCAAAGGAATATTAAAACTTTTTCCTTGGCAAGTCGAGTGTCTTGAGAAGAGTGAAGTTCTTGCTGGAAAGCGGAATTTCGTGTACTCTGCGCCGACGTCTGCGGGGAAGACTTTAGTCAGCGAGATGTTGATGGTCCATCGCTATTGCCAAACGCAACGGAAGACGATCTATATAGTCCCCTATGTTTCTCTTGGTAACGAGAAGGCAAAGTACTTCGCCGAGCTCTTTGCGAGTACCCGCAATGTCGTTTGCGGGTTCTTCCAGTCCCGTCCGATTCACACGAATTTTGATATTGCTGTGTGCACCATAGAGAAGGCGAATGCGTTAGTCAACAAGATGATACAAGACAAGACGTTTCAGAAAGTCGGGATGATAGTAGTAGATGAGATCCACATGCTTGCTGACAAGTCGCGTGGATACATATTAGAGACTCTTCTGAGTAAAGTGATGTATGTGGGGGGACACATTCAAGTCATAGGGATGAGTGCGACGGTTCCAGACATCCACGTCATTGGTATGTGGTTGAAAGCGGAGACGTATGTGTGTACGTATCGACCTGTAGAACTCACTGAGAACGTCGTGTGTGAAAATAAAGTGCTGAGTAAAAGTGGAGAAGTGTTAAAAACACTGTGTGGAGGGGGTGAGGTGAACCAAATCGTTGAATTGATTTTAGAAGTGAGTGAAGGAGGGAAAGGGGTGTTGTGTTTCTGCTCTTCGAAATATGGATGTGAGAAGATGGGGAAGGACATTGTTGCGAATTTGAAGAAGCGCAAGAAGGGTGGCTTTGGATTGAATGAGGACATCGAAACGCTCAGAGAGTTGATGGTTGAAGAACTGCGGACGAATGTGAATGGCAGCGACGAGGAGTTATTGAAATGTGTGAGGTGTGGATTAGCATATCACCATAGTGGCATAACACAGGAAGAGCGCGAGATACTTGAAAAGGGGTTTCGGGAGGGTGTTTTGAGTTTAATAATAGCGACGAGTACGTTGGCTGTTGGAGTTAATTTGCCTGCGAGTCGTGTGATCTTCAATCGGCCGTATATTGGCATTGACTTTTTGGATGTTGGGAGGTACCGACAGATGTGTGGGAGAGCTGGGAGATTAGGGTTTGACACGAAAGGGGAGAGTTATTTGTTTGTGAAGGTGAATGAGAAGAAGAAAGTGCTAGAGATGGTGAATGCGGTACTTCCGCCGTTGCAAGAGAGTGTGATGGAGAATGAGACGAGTAAGATGTCACAAAGTATCTTAGAGGGAGTTGAAGATAAGATGATTGCGACTGAGATTGATATGGAGAAGTACTGTCGGTGTAGCATATATACCGTGTCTGACAATCCGGAGACTGTGGAATACACACAACACAACAGAGAGATAATCAACAATGCTATTCAGATACTCATGGGGAGTCTAATGGTTGAGGAGAGTATGAATGCGTGTGGAGAGAAAGTCTATGTGACGACACAATTTGGGAAAGCAACAGTCAACAGTGGTATTGGGATGGACGATGCGCTGCGCGTCTACAGCGACTTGAATGAAGCGAAAAAGAAGATTCATGCGGACAGCGAGTTGCAAGTGTTGTATTTAGTGTCTGCTATTAACACGTCGAGCGAAGTTGATTGGGACGTCTTCGAGAGGAAGTATGAGGAATTGAATGAGACGGATCGAGAGATATTCAATGAACTTAAAATTGATGTGATGTTTGTTCGCGAGATGCAGAGCAAGAAGAAGACGAAGGAGGATGTGAAATTGCGGAAGCACCAAATGGCGTATTGTGCGCTGGTGCTGAACGACTTGATTAAAGAGCGCGACATTAGCGAAGTTACTAAAGAGTATAACATTGCACGAGGACATCTTCAGGCATTACAGACAAACACTGCGGCGTCTGCGAATATCATAGCGCAGTTTTGTGTTCAATTAGGGTGGGATATGATGTATGCGGTGTTTGCTGCGATTGTTGATCGACTGAATTATGGGGTGAGAAGAGAGTTAGTCGACTTGACACGAATAGAAGGAGTGAAAGGGAGACGAGCGAGAGAATTGTATAAGTGGGGATTGAGGAGTGTCGATGATGTAGCTGACGCAACAGTGGACCGAGTGACGGACATCCTCCAGAGGATGAGAAGACCTGTTGAAAAGAATGGGTATGTAGGGGGGGTCATGGGACAGAAGGTTGATGCTGGAGTGGCGCGGAAGATCATTAGGAATGCAAGAGAACTCACTGGGAAATTGAGTGCCGCGGAGAAGGTAGCCGTTGCGATACAAAGTGGGGTGAGGAATGGGATAGTGAGGAGTGCGTCTGCGATGGAACAAGAGATGTCGATACATTACATTGGAAATGTTTGCCATCCTGAAGATGAGAAGAGTGTTGAGAGAGTTATACATCTCTTGAGAGAAGAGAGAGAAGTTGGGTGTTTTTTGAAGATAATAGGAGAGGGAGAGTCTTTTGTAGTTGGAGGAGTCGAGTATTTCAAGGAAGAGTATGTTGAAGGTGTAGCTGTGGGGATGTTGCACGAGATGTATTACATCAAATACCACAAAAGGTGCTGTGGTGATTGTGTGCTGAGGAAAGTAATAATTCCCGAATTGATTGGGAATGGGGAAAGGAAGTGGAAATTGAAGATGTTCAATTTTAAAAAGAACTTTGGGTACTTGAAAGAGGGAGCCGAGGTCTATGACGAAGACAAAGTCGAAGATGTTTTGAGAGAGTATTCTGCAGTGTTAGGGAACCAAGTTGAAGTGAGAGGTGGAGAAGAAGTCACGATCCAAGATGTTGCGGAAGGATATATGGGACAGGTCGGGAAGCTGATACCTACAGTTCAAATTGAGAATTTGAAGGAAGTGAGGAAAATAGCGAGGTCAGAGATAGTAGACGACTGTTATATCAATCAGATATTCGAGGCGTGTAACAATTGTTTGCTTGTTGTTGCATTGTCGAAGGTGTTCCAGAACGAGTTAAAGAAAATGATTGAAGAAATTAAAAACAAAAGCAATGAATGAGCGACTTATGTGTATGTTTAACTGTGTTGATTATAGAACTATAATTATTAATTCTTTATTAATATCATTAACTATTTTTTTTATAATTGTTTTATGATAGTTAAAGAGTGTTAACGTGATAGGGCGTATCCACACGGAAATTGTGAATCCCTGCGGATTGGAATATTTTGTGTGGATAGCCTCTTATTTTTTTGTCGAAAAAACCCAAATATCCGTTTTAAACCATATGTTATGATTTTTAAAACTAATAATTGTTACTTATAATCATTTATAGGACAAAAATGATACACAAACATAAATACCCCCATAAGGAGTATTTCCAATATTTGCAATAATTTCATAGTAAGAAAAAACGCTATTTTCAGCCTTTTTTGAAGTGGTAAAATAAGAATAGATCAAAATGAACAAATAAAATAACTAACAAAATTTACGTGTATTATCCCGTTTATTTGATATATGTAACACTATTTTTTTCGTTTTTTTAATTGAAAAAACATTTCAAAAGCGATTAATGGGATTATTATTTGGGGAAATTCCCGTTTTTTGCATTAAAAAATATTTAATTTTAATATCAATTAACAAATATATTATTTTTTTTTGTTAATCGTGGCTCAAAAATGCATTTATCATCACTTTTTACTAATAGTATTGTAATTTATATAAACACTCCATTAGTTTATTATTTTAATAATAATATTTGGGAATTGAAATATGTTAAATAATGATTTTTGTTGGCGCAAATTATACGTATAAAAAAGGGTTTTACATCCTAAATTATATTCTGGTTTTGTTGAAAATGTTAAAGACAAAGGTTTTATGTCTAAACTAAACTATTAATTGATAACAATAAATTATATTACAATAGTACATTATTTATTAACATAAAAATGACAGAATAATCACAAAACAAATTCTATTAACATAGTTAAATAAAATGTAATTTTTACTATAAAAAAGTTAAAAAGTTAAATGGCAAATTACCACATTGTAACAATAAGTTATTATTTATGTTATTAAAAAATCATAACAATACCTATTAATTAAAATAGAAACATACGGCAAATACCAACAAAAACCATCAAAAAATACAAGTCATGTTACTCATTACATTTAACATGTAATAATAAAGATTGTCTATCTATATTTACCATCCACACCTTTTTAACCTATCCACAGTAAACTATGCGTTAGTATTTTATGACAAATTATATGTTATTTTATAAATTATTCAATTTTAATAATTTTATTGATTAAATATAGTTTATACAATTAGTTAAATAAACTAAAGTTAATTAATAAAAAACTTTAGTCTTAAAATTTTTAACAAAATTGTTTTTTTTTGCGGCAAATTAATTGAAATGGTAAAAGTAAAAGATGACTTTGACTAAAAATAAAATTTGTTTTTTCTGTTTTAACTTTCAAAATAATCGCTTTTTTATGAATTCGGTCCAAAAAACGTATTTTTTGTAAACTCTTAGGCAAATTTTATATTAATTACGACAAAAATGTGTAAGATTTTCAAAGCCATTCACACAAAAGTGGTCTATCACGTTAACACTCTTAAAAGTGAAGTAGGTAATTAAGAATAGTTAAAATATTAATAATATAACTATTGAAAAAAAGAGTTGAGAAAAAGTTCCTCATTGACAATTGTTAACTATATCTAATCACAATTTATATTATTTGAAACTACCTCCAAATGTTTTTTTGGAATTTAAAAAAATGGAAAATTTTTTAGTTAATTTGCCATATTTGTAACTAAAATAATGACCATAGTTGTAATTTATTTTTGTGGTAAAAAAACAACCAAGAAAATTCCAGTTTTGTGGTCTGTTTTTTTATGAAATGATTTTAATAAATTGTTCAATAAAAATAAAGTTAACTTTTGTAATTATGAACTCTTATTTATTTAATAAAATATTATATATTTTTACAATAATAATATTAAAAAAAATACTAACAATAAAAATTGATATTTGAGTTTAAAAAATCTGGTTTGTTTCTAAAAATATTAAACATTGTTTTTCATTTTTTAATTTAGTGTTAATTAAAAAACAGTTGGCATTTTTACATTAATAAATCCACGAAGTTATATTTTGTATTAAATATGTAGATGATTGGTAAATTCTTGTTAATATATTTATTGATTTAGTAATTTTTTAGTAAATCACAAAATGTAAATGTAATTAAACAAAGTATTATAATTATTATAAAATACTAATACATATAATTTTAAAAAATATAAACACAAAACATAAACATTTCACATTATTAAAATTTTTTTTAAAAAAAATTAAATTAAAAATAATTACCATAATAATTAATTAATGAAAAACCTCAATTATACCCCCGCAATATCAATGAATTTTTGTGCCTTCTTCAAGTATTTAAAAGTGATAATTAAAATTTGGATAATTAACTAAAGTAAAAATGTACCATTTGGCTGAAACATAAAAACATCACACATGTTGAAATGCCAAATCCTCAAAACAACGGAGTGGATATATAAAGAGCACTCAAATTTGATTATACAAACAATGTCTTCGCACCACATTTGTAACACGTTACCAACGACAACACACTTCCACGGAGTGATGAGAATCACAAAGAAGAACGCGCTCTTGAACAAAATTGCGACAAAGCCGTCAAAGCTGAGACAAGACCTCCAAATCAATGAAGAGCAAAACGTTATTCAACTTAAAAGGGTTTCTGTTATCCACACATCCGATTCGATCGCTAAGTACTTTAGTAAGTTTGGGAAGGTCGTTCAGGTGAAGCTTTCAAAGTCTTCAAGTATCTCTCAAATCGGCTTTGTCACTTTCGAGAAGAAAGAAAGCTTGGCCCATGCACTGGCGGCGAAACCGCCACATGGAGTTGTGTTCTAAAATAAGAACAACATATTCAACACTGAATTCTTTGTATTAATTAATTTATTATTAAAATTACTATTTTTTATGGAATTATAATATTAATTATAATTAGTTAAACATATAGTTACTCTATTTGATACAGAACTTATATAGGTCTTTTTTAATTAATTTGAACCAATTTATAGTTATATAATATATAATTATTTTTTAATTATGATAATAGTTTTTATTAATTAATTAAGAATTAATCATAAAAGTTTTGTATATAATAGAGAAAACACGTTTTATATATAGAATTGATGACGTAACAAAAAATACAAAGAATTAGTTTGAAACTATAAAC